>NC_054866.1:9927884-10190384 GCF_018320785.1 Cheilinus undulatus
ATTTGTCATCAAAGAGTTTTTTGTATTTTTTGTCAAAAAAGCCAAATTGACATAATTGATTCATATGACCATAATTGATAAAATCAATAAAAGGGTAAAACATCCGAGGGGCGTGCTTTATATAGGCACTGTATGTCTTGCTATGTGTGATATTAGGTTCAGTAATTACAACATACACATCATCATTGAAAACCTCAATTCAAAAAGCAAACAAGGTTGAATATGTTAATAGGGCTGTACTGTTATGCCTGGAGGCGGGAGGGATCACCATCCATCACCATTCTGTGATCGGGTGGGTTTGTTAGCAACATAACTGAAAAAGTCATGAACAGATTTTCCTGAAATTTTCAGGAAATGTCAGAAATGGCGTAAGGAAGAACTGATTTTGATTTTGGGAGAGATCCAGATCACCGTCTGGATCCAGGAATTTTTTAAGGATTCTGTACTATTGGGAGATAGGGCTAATGGCGGAGCTCTGTGCTGTTACCACTTTACACCAGGAGATGGCGGACATGAGTAACGTCAATCCCAGCAGCATTTTTGGCTGTGTTTCCATTCAAAGTTTTAAAGTTTATAGAGTTTGAAAGACGCACGCCCAGTCGAGGAGACGAGTCGAAGCGTAGCAGAGAGAAAGACAGTGAATTGTAGCGAGAATACTCACAATACTGGGAGGAATAGAGGAATATTTACCCTCTGCCATGACTTCCAGTCCACTTGGCTTTCACATGGAGGTTCACATGAAAGCCCACAAGAGGATGTGGGCTTTCATGTGTTTTGCACTGAAGAGATGCTTCCTCCATAATCCCAGATCAGTGGAGAGCTGAAATGATGGTTGTCCTTCTGGAACCTTGGCCCATCTCCACACAGGATCTCTGGAGCTCAGTCAGTCAGGTTCTTGGCCCCCTCTCTTACTAAAACCCCTCTCCCCCGATTGCTCAATTTGGCCAGGCGACAAGCTCTTGGAAGAGTCCTGGTTGTGCCAAACTTCTTTCATTTGAGGATTATGGAGGCCACTGTGCTCTTGGGAATTTTCAATACAGCAGGAATTTCTTTGTAGCCTTCCCCACATCTGTACCTTGCAACAATCCTGTCTCTGAGCTCTGTAGGCAGTTCCTTTGACCTCATGGCTTGATTTCTGCTCTGATTTACATTGTCAGCAGAGGCCTTGTATAGAGAGGTGTGTGCTTTTCTAAATCATGTCCGGTTTAATTTACCTCAGGTTGACTCCAATAGAGGTGTAGAAACATCTCAGCAAAGATCGAGAGAAATGGGAGGAACCAGGGCTAAATTTTAAGTGTTTTTGCAAACGGTCTGAATGCATACCAATGTGATATTTGAGTTATTTATTTTTATGCATTTGCAAAAATTTGTAAAACTCTGTTCTCACTTTCTCATGATGGGGTTTTGAGTGTGGATTAATGAGAATTAAAAATACTTTTTTCTACTGTAGTATTAGGCTGCAACATAACAAAAATTAAAAAGTAAAATGGGTCTTAATATTTTCTGAATGCACTTTCATTGGTATAACTGCTCCTAATGTTATTTTCCATACTATTTTTAACATACACCCTTCAAGTTATAGTTAACATCCCTGACGGTACTGTATTCTGAGGAATGTTTTTAGATTGTAAATACAGAAACAAACATAAAAAGAAAATCAATAAAAGGGAAAAATAAAAAGGTCAGAGTCTCAGAGGGAAGATTTTAATATTTCAATAGTAAAAAAAATGCACATTGCTTTTTTAGAGTTTTTATGACATAACCTTAAATCAGTTTATCAAAAATGTAATATCTAATGTATCAAATATGATACTAAACAATCACACCATGTGATTGATGTTGTAAATACTGACAGTTCACGTTCCATTGCAGTGTTACGAAACATGCAACCTCAGTAACTTCCTTGCCACCTTGGAGTCCTTAGTTCACTTTGATAACAGTTATGATGGCAGTAATCTAGACATATCTCCTTGTGAATGCTGAATCTACGTGTACAATGTAAGCAGTCTCAAAGGTTGCTGTCCCAGATAAGCGTCATTATTCTGACAAGGCCTGTTTCACTCCTGGGTCAGATATCAGCTGATATGTGAAAACTTTAAACCCTCCAGACAACTGTACAATGATTGCATAGGCTGCTGAGAGGGGCTTTTACTGTAATCTGCTCTGTCCTTTACTGTTCTTAGTATGTACTGGAAGCCTGCAACTTGACATTTAATACATTAATATCAATTATAATGAGTTATATCAACAGTAATGTTGCTATTTGATATCTTAAGTTTATCTTGGAACTGTATGTAGATTTGTGTTATAAATAAGAATTCTTCTCTGGTACAAATCACTGGTAAATAAGCAATTATGCAATGTCTAATTCTCAAAGAGCGTTCTAACCACTCATCCATCAGGATCTACACCCTGTCATAGCACAATTTCAGCAGCTCTTTTGCAATAACATAGATGACAATATAAATCTAATCAATAAATGTCAAAAATGTGCAGCCCCCCATAGTGGACCACTGTGTTTTATTGAGTAGAGGTTATCTTCACCTGGTCTTGATGAGACTGCTTGTAATTGAGTTAATAATTGTTTTGCCAACAGGAATTAATCAATCATTGTTGATGATGTCAAGTCACGCTTTACGTTATCAATGGTCTGTTTGTAACTATAAAATAATTTAAATTGTTGTTGTGTAATAAAAGTGCTCTATAAATAAACAGGCCTTGCCTTTATGGTAGTAAACACAAAAGAAAAAACAAAAGTACCCGAGGAATCTATCCCAGGGCCACTACTGTTTTCATTGATCAACCTCAATTCCATTAAAAAAATGGAGCACTGTAAAATGTTAATAAAACATGGTGCGCTGATTTACAAACCTCAGATGCTGAAACTGAGAAATTTTACTATTTCATGAAAAATATTGGCTCATGTTAAATTTGATGGCTGCAACACATCTCAAAAAATTGGGACAAGGCAAAAAAAAAAAGCTGGAAAAGTAAGTGGTACAAAAGAAAAACAGCTTGAGAAGCATTTTGCAACTAATTTGGTTAATTAGCAACAGGTCAGTAACATGTAAGAGTATAAAAGGAGCATTTTAGAGAAGCAGAATCTTTCAGAAGTTAGCATTGGCAGAAATTCACCAATCTGCCCAAAACTGAGTTTAAAAATCATGCTGAACAAGATCGAGCCCAGACTTTACTCTTTGTTTATTTATGGACAACCAGCATTAATTTCCTATGTACAAAACACCTAATTTAATTAAAATCACATATTTCTTCGATTTTTCTGGTTGAAGTTGTTGTGAGGGGATATTGTAGACACATTTAGGTGATAATGTTAAGCACTTCATAGAATGCCATAACCAGTTATTCCTCATTAGGGTAATAGAAACGCAGCTTCTAACACTGGGGACATTGTTACTGCACATTGTGATTGCAATGCTGGGTATGCACCCTTCACAGTACAATCTTATTGTTTTCCAGCCTCTGCTTCAAAAACTTAAACACCTCTCAGCCTGAATCTCAGACACTCATTTGCTTCATTTTGCTGATTGGAGTCAGGCAAAAGGCCACAGCTGATGAGCCTAGAAAGCTTTGATGTAGCTTACTAGGAGACACCTTTGACACCCTTCTGTCTTCACAGCGTCATCAGGCTCTGTGGTCAACGTGTCTGTCAGCAGGGGGTGAGAATAAAGAAAGACGCCACAGTGTCAAATAATGAATAACAGTGGAACGTGGAAGTAGTGAGAGGCAAAGAAGAGTCAGTGTGACTGGACTTTCAGACAAGGAATCACTGCTGAAGCAATCAGAATGAAGCGTGTGTGTTTATGCGTTAAACTCCTGAAAGCTAGAACTCAGGCTGCAGATGTGATAAAAAAGCACAGATTCCTTTTCAGTACTGAGACTGCAGCTGTAAGTAAAGCACAACAAGGCCTGTATGAGACCACACATAGACCATTTGATCCACAATGTGGCCGATTCCCAGAAAGTTTGACAAACAAATTCAGATGATAATGTGAAGTGACTCAGAAATACAGCAGTAATGGTTCACAGAGGTCATGGTTCGGTACTGGTACGATTCATTGGTAAAAGAGAAACATTAAGTCCAGAATTTATAGGCCTAATTCTTGGTTTCCCTTATTCATTACTTTTAAACTTTGCATAAATGTAGTTTACAGTTTGATCTGTCAGGTATGAGAACTACCTGTGATAGTTGGTAAAGGCTGTAGCGTATTAAACGTAATAAAAGAGGGAAGAAGTAAAAAAAAAAATGCTTAATTTAAAGCTACACAAATAAACACAAAGTGATGATGAAAATAAAACGTGTTTATTTTAAAGCCTATGTGAGGTATCATATTCAGGATTTGTGTGGTGTGCCATGACACCCTCACATAACTGTTGATAAACAGCATATTAAACATCAATATAGTGTGTATTACTGATGCAAAATCATGACTCTTGTTTGTCAGTGAAGGACGGCAGAAAAGCCACAGGATGGGAAATTTTAACGAAGTCCAAGCAGAGCGCCTAAGTACACACTTGCAACCGCTGTGCTCTACCTCTGCACATCTCCGTACAGCCTTTAAAATGTATTTGCATCACTAAAGTGCTCAACTCTCGTTGCTTTTGAATCTAGTTTTAAAAAAACGTTTAGAAGATGGCAAAAGGAAAAGGCCGGCAGATCTCGCCACTCTTCTGTTGATTTTATTTTGTTAGCTGCACTGTTAACATTAGCAGCACTAGCTCTCAGTATTGGTACTGTTTACAATGCTGTGTCTAAAGGATGTGTTGTAAATTGGGAACTGGTTTAAAATGAAAATAAACTCTGAATGAAATGGCCCCCAGAATAGGAATCTACTGAAAGATTCACATCTCTATTCAACATGAACAACTAAAAGGGAAACAAAAAGAGATCTCAAGTAAAAAAAATGTAAATAAATAGCCTAATGTCATATTTGAAATGCAAAAATGAATAAATGAAATATGTGCATTTAAGGGCAACATGTCCTTTGAGCCATGACACTGTCACAGATCTTTTAGTAAATAGCCAGCACAGTGGTTACTCTTGCAAAATCATCACTCATGTATGTTGGTAGGGGACCAAGGACTAGCTTAACTTAACACAGGATGGGATGTTGTAATGGAGCCTGGGCAGAGCACTTAAATACATGCTTGTTGCCAGTGTCCTTTTTCCTAATTATCCATACATAGTCTTTAAAATGTATTATCCTTTTTAGTAATATCTTCAACCGTCTCTGTTTTTAGGTCTATAGGCTTTAAAAAACAACGCTGATCATTTTAAGGAGAGAGGAAGGAATCCTGGCTAACAGTTACTTCATTTTGGAGTTGAAAAGTGTGTAAGCTATTAATGAGTTCTGATAAAGGAATTAGTTAGTTATACTGTTTATTTTAATCAATCGCACCATTTTAATCCATTTTTTGCCACTTTTTTAATTTGTGGCCCAGTTTTTGCCTGTTTATTATAACTTTTAGCCAATATTTGCCAACTTTTGAGATGTTTTTCCTGCAGTTAAACCCACTTTTGTACCCAGTTTGCCACTTTTTGCCTGTCACTGAACGTTTTGTCACTTTTTTAACCCACGATACTTTTTGGAATTTGTGGCCCATTTTTGCTCTTTCCTTTTACCAATTTTTACCCATTTTTGCTGTTTTTTGACCAATTTTCTTTTTACCACTTTGAACTTGTTGGTACCAATTTTGGGGGTACTTTTATTTGCTGCATTTGAATCCGTTATTTTCCATTTTTTGCCAATTTCCGCACCTTTTTTGCCACCTTTAATCCATCTATGCTACTTTTTGTCCTGTTTTGCTGCTTTTAACAATTTCGAGTTTTACCCATTTTTACCACTTGTTGCCCTTTTCCCACTTGATCCTTTATTTTGCCAAATTATTCCACTTCTTGCCCAATTTTGGGACTTCTTTTCGCCACTGTTAATTCAGGTCTGCTGCTTTTGCCACTTTTTTTTCCATATTAACATTTTTCCCCCTTTTTGCCCTTTTTTGGGACTTCTTTCTGCCACTTCTCACCCTTTTTTGCCACATTTTGCCAATCTGTACCACTTTTTTTTGGCTATTTTAATCCATTTAAGCCACTTTTCACCCATTTTTGTCTGTGTTCACAATTATTCAATTCTTTTCCATTAGGTTATCTCAAGTTTTCTACTTTGTTTCCTGGCATTCTCATGTTTTGCCTTGCCGTGAAGTCTTAACTGTTTAGATCAGTGTAACCACTTACATTTTCAACATCACCAATAAAATTACCAATAAAAGGTAACTATGTTTAAAGGGGTTTTAGAAATGTTGTATTGTATGACAGCATAAATAAATGTAAATCATGTTTTGTTGCTTTGATCAGAGTGGTCATTATTCAGAATAGAAATAAACTATGGTTATCACAGCTTAACTTTACAATGGACCATGATTTTACTGATCTCCATTGGTCCCATTAAGCTTCCCTTACCCCCCTTATGGACGGCCTTGGCCCTTGTCTTTGAAACTAACACAACCTGTACTGTTTAATGTGCTTTGCTAAGACTGTCAACCTTCTGAGAATTGTGTAGTATATAATGTAAACCTGGGACATCTGAAAATGTGTTGTGGACACAATAAAGCTTTATAGACACTTAAAGCTTTGGCTTTTTTTCCTGGACAACTTTCTTTGTCTTCTTGGCCTCCTCTATCAACTGGTTGGTGTTTTGCTACCTTGTAGGATTTACAAAGTAAATCTTCAGATATTTGAAACGATAAAAGTTGACATGGCAAATGAAACTTACCAAGCATACATTAGCTAAGTATATATTTCTTGTTCATTTGTTTGCAGCAGAGTTTAATCTCTTTGTATAACATTAAATGAATCAACAGGTTTCAGGCGCTATAGCTGAGGAGATAAAAGATTGTGTCTACTCAGCAGCTCAATAGGAGCAGGCCAACGTCAGCCTTGGGAGGGGAAAAGTTACAAGAATGCTTACTGTATGCAGAATCAATGACAGTAATCTTGTCCACGTCCAAAGAGACCCCCTCCCCCCTCCTTAGACCCGTCCCTCACTCTGTCCCTATAAAAACCCTGCTCTTTCTGAAGTTTTCAGTCTCATCACGAGCTCCACCAGGTAAGCCAAGCAGCTGCTGTTGCTCCTAGGAGAAAAACTTCCTTTTGAAGAGATTCACTAGAGAGAGCTCTTTCCTCTCACTTTTGCTGTGAACTTTTTTGTATTCATTGTATTTGAATGTATTTAGTAGTAATTATGGGCTAATAATGTTTGGTTTAAATTCAGAATAATTTTAAGAATTCTAAATTAAACTGCTTTTAGATGATCTTCAAAGGGAAAGCAGCATATTAGGGCATATCTGAGGATTAACAAATGTGTCTTTTTATGCTGGATTTCCTCATTTTGAGAAAATATAAAATTAATTCACATGTAGGCTTCCATTGCTATCTAATGCACTCTGGGTAATTTGTCAAGTGGTTGCACTGTTCCTTTCCCCTCATCTTTTGATATTACACTAACCATTTTAAAGTGAAAGAGATTATTGGACAACAGCAGCAGCCTACCAGAGAATTTATTTCATTTAATTTTCTCAAAATGTCTAAACCTGGTCTGTTTCCTTTCATAACATTAATATAAACAACATAAATGTTAATCTAAATAGCCAGGTTGTTAGAATAAGAAGGGTTTCTCTGAAGGTCTGAGGTACAGGTTAATTCTTTGTGATTTACAGCCTGGATCAGGATTAGGCAGAATTAATCTGCTTGAGCCCTCTCTCTAATTTGTAATCAGGCCTAATCTGCACAGATTAATGGCTCTTTTAAAAGGCGGCTGTATGCTGAGTGAGATCTTACTTGGACAAATCCAAGGCTGAGCGTGTAGCATATGAACTTCTTTGAAAGAACGTGTTCACTGAATAACTGTTTACCTCTTTCTCCTCTCAAGACCGCCACCATGAAATACCTGGCTCTCGCTCTCGCCCTCCTGCTGGCCGTCGGTGAGTACTGAACTCTCTGGTTCTGGCAACACAACTGAAGTGTTTACCTGTTTTAACTTTGCTCATGATAGTTCAAATACTTTACATTCCCTTAAGGGCTGTCAAAGTTTAACGAAATAAATCTTAAAATTTCTGTGTTAATCACATCCTTTATGATCATATTTTACATTTCTTTGTCCAATTTTCATGTTACCACTGTCTTAAACTAATTTACTCCCTGTTTGCATACAGACCTGCTTTTATGGCTAGATTATAACATGAACTTATATGGAAAAATGAGCTTTTAATAGATTGAAAAAGAAAAAAAGGTAAATGTTTAACAATACAGTGTGCAGATGTTTAAGATAAGAGTTTTTAGAACTGAAATGAGACTTTAAAGGAACAATAAAACCACACAAGTTCATCTTAATAGATAGATATTAGGGATGCACAATATTAATGGCCTGATAACGGTATCGGCAGACAGAAAAAATTTCGCTGGCATTTTCATCTGATGTTTTGGCTGTGAATATCATCATATATTGAGTGTAAATTTTGCATATAAATTAGTGGAGTTTTAGGCTGGAAAAACAGATCTATGTCATCTGAGGGCCTTTTTCTTTATGTATCCTTATTATTTAAGCTTTAAATTGTGTTTTATGGGACTAAGGTATGTCTTTTTTTGTTTATCCTCAAACCTCAAAGTGTGTTCAAAAGGCTTAGGTCTGAAAAGAATATAGGAATTAATATCAGCTGAAATGAATCTACAAATATCGGCAGAAATCCAAGAACATGCATCCCTAATAGATATTTGTATCTCTCATATGTATATTGAGCAAAAAATATTCACTAGATATCTGCTGCCAGGCCGTCATGTTTATTCTAAACATGTTTTCACTGTTTTCGAATAGAAAAGTCATAAAGACGTTACTCTCAGTGCAAATCAAAGTGAATACAGTCACAGGCAGACAGACGGCATGTTGCTGATATCTGTATTAGTGCCTGCAGAGAGAGAGAGAGAGAGCCTATGAGGGTGAGCAGTCCAGGCCATTGACACCAACGCAGCTTTAAGTACCGCCGTTCACACCGGGTCTGATCCCTCATCATATCCCAATGTCTCAGTGATCCTCCCAGCACTTCCCTCTTCATGTGCAAATAAACACAGAGCCCCATTCACCTTCAATAGCCTTTAAAAACAGGAAATAATGACCGCAAACACTAACAGTGAGTAAATCAGTCCTTTACCCCCATTTTTGTTATGTTTTAATATTTTATGTATTCAGACTCACATCACTGAACACAGTGTCAAGCATGTAAAACAGAGCATTTATAGGTGGACCGAGCAATTTTGGCTAAATTCTAATATTGAAGACATGAACCAGGTTACATGGAAACAGAAACGATATCACAAGATCCAGAGATACTAGTAGAAGGGACTTAACTCTTGAATTTTCTTTAAAAATGCAGAGACTCACAAGATAAATGCTTGTTACAAATATATCTGGATGTCATGAATCACACCAGTTCAGCCTTTTTAAACTACTTTTAACATGTTTCACATTGTACTTTATAAGGTGAGTCTGTTTACATTAAAAGGAAAAGAAACAAAGAGTTGTCATTATTTCCTGTTCTTAAAGGCTATTGAAGGTGAATGCAGCTCTGTGTTTATTTGCATATAAAGAAGGGTGCATTCAGGTGATCAGTGAAACAATGGGATATGATGAGGATCAGACCAGGTGTGAATAGCGGCACTTATCTGCATGGGTGTCAGCAGCCTGGACTGCACACCAGCAGAGGCTCTCTCTCTCTCTCTCTCTCTGCAGGCACTATACAGACACTATAGCATCAACTCAATTCACTATCTTTTAGCCTGTATGACTACATTCACTTTGATTTACACTGAGAGTAATTTCGTCATGATTTTCACTGCACTAACAGTGCAGTCATGCTCAAAATAAAGGGATTTTATGCATAGAAATAGTACAGGCAGATGATGTCACACTACCCAGAGTGCAGTGTGGACTACATGGTGACATCCTGGTGAATTTAATATACATTTTCATTTAAAACTCTTTACAAATGCAGATATATAGTGAGTTTTTTGACCAATATACATATAAGAGTCACAGATATCTACCCAACATGGTGACTTTGTTTGATCATACAGAGTTCATTTGTAGGGATATTGCAGTATTTTTTTTTTAAGTTGGGCCTTATGGGGTACCTAGCAGTAGACGTGGCTTTAGCCTCCAGTGATTTCAGTTGGCATTGCTCCTTTAAGAAGGACTCGCTGGTTGCAAGAACAGTGTTCATTTTGGCAGCTATTTTTAATTTTAGTTTTAGTTTTAGTCTTAAAATGAAATGCATTTTAGTTTTAGTCACATTTTCACCATGTCTATACTTTTTAGTTTTAGTCTAGTTTTAGTCCATAAAAAGTCCCAAATCATGGTAGTCTGTTCTCTGCATTCTGCCAAACCTGGGGTCCCTGCTTTCTACAGCTGAGAGGCAGAATGCAGATGCATTTGCATTTTGACAGAATTACCCACAGTGGAGAAATAACACAGATTTTGAATGTCCAACAAAAGCTAAATTACATTTTAGTCTAGTTTTAGTCAGTTTTAGTCATCACATCTATTTTTGTTAGTTTTAGTCTAGTTTTTGTCATGGAAAAAAGGCTGTGGATGAATAGTTTTAGTCATAGTTTTAGTTGACGAAATTAACACTGGCCAGGAAGCTAGGATATACAGCATAACAGATTGGAACAGTTTCTCTTGCCTCAACTAGTGCACAATTGAAAACTCCAGAAGCATTTTTATTTTGTACCTAGAAAACCTTTTTTGGTCACTATTTTTCTATGGCTTTGGCTACCGGTTATGTTGTCTTGCATTGCACAGTGACAAAAAAACAGGCTTTCAGGGTATGAAATAAAATGCATTTTAAATTTTTGATAGTGCATATGTTTGAGCCAGCATTGCTTTGTAGTCCATTTTTATAAAAAGAACATGCTGAATTCTAGGGAGAAACTGTATCCACCTGTTACAGTGTACAGCCTAGCTTCCTGGCAGGCACAACAGCAAGTCCAACTGAAAGGAGCAATACTCACTGAAATCACAGGAGGCTACATATCTCATATGACTGAACTTAAAAAATACTGAAATATTCCTTTAAAGAGAAAGTGGTTGACTTACTTCACATCACTGTGGCTGCAGTGGCTTAACCAAAGTGTGCTGAGGGAAAATAAAGAATGTGATGTATTGGGAATTTGAAAAATGAATGCATGAATTTTCAGTGGTGTAACAGTTCACAGAGGTCATGGTTTGGTTTGTACCATGGTTTTTCACCATTTGGTTTATCAGTAAAAGACAAAAAAAGTCCCAAATGTATGGGATTAATTTTAGGTTTCCCTTATTTAGTACTTTTATCTTGACAGTAGTGAAGTTTGCAGTTTGAGCCTTTTAGTATGAAAACTGCTTGTAATAGTTGGTACCAGCAGGGGTGAATTAAACATGAAGAAAGTATTAAACATGTTATTTCCTCTACAGGCTCCCGGGCTGCGCCCATGTCTTTTGATGATGCACCCTCAGCATTAAACCATGCTAGGAGTGTTATGAATATGTACCTGGACATTGTCAAAGACAGTACCCTCAGAGCTCTGGAACAGATTGACCATGCTGAAACCAGGTAATGCCATGTCTTTTATTCTCCAGTCCCGCTGTGGTTAACATCTCTTTGCATGATATCCCTTCATATAGTCCTGTAGACTTCTGTTGCTCATGGAGGATTTTTTTACAGTATGCTTAAATAGTGTGGCATTTCCTCTTTCAGGGACATGCTGAAAAATCATGTGCAGAACACATACCAGAGGATCAAGGACACTCAGGAAACCGTCCAGCCTATGACTGACGGTGCTCTTGCCACTGCGATCGAAGCCACAAGAGACATGCGTCAATCTATCGCGCAAGAAATCGAAAGCCTGAAAACTGATCTTGAGCCCAAACGTGAACACCTGCGCCAAGTTGTCCAGCAGCACATGGACCAGTACCGTGCCATGATCGAGCCCATTGCCCAGGAGTACCAGAAAAGGCACGAAGCTGAAATGGAAACCCTGAGGGCCAGGCTGGAGCCAGTCATGGGAGAGCTTAAAGAAAAAATAACAACCAACTGGGAGGAGACCAAGGGTGCCCTGATGCCCATCATCGAGTCTGTGAGGGCCAAGGGTCAAACATGGTTGCAGGCCGCAAAGGAGAGTGCTGGCCCTTACGTCCAAGAATACAAGGAGCAAATCAAGAACTACATGACAGGTGCAATGGAGCAGGCTCGTAACATCAACGCTGAAGACTTGGCTGCCCTGCGCGGGAAGGTTGCACCAAAGGCCCAGGAAGTAGCTGGAAAACTCAAGGAAATCATGGAAGACATTGTTGCTGCCATCAACAAGGCCTAAATCTTCTACCTTGGTTCCTTTTCCCCATCTGTCCAAAATCCATTCCACCTTCCTTTCCATTCCAGCTTCCCCGACAAAAGCCTCCCAAAATGAAGCTAACTCCTGTCTCATGAAGCACAACGGCGAGACTCTAATGCTTTCTCCCATGCAAACATCTTACTTTGTTTGACATGCAGGCATTAATACACTCACACACTCACATGCTTCACTATTCATGTCATGGCATATTGCTCTCATGTGTGTGAATTCACCATCAAGTGTCTGAACCTCTGTGTGATGATTGAAAAACAGATCAATAAACATCTGACTGTTTTTACAACTATGATCTCTGACTATGATTTGAACAGTTTATTACTTAGATGTAGAATAATTAACCTTGTTCTCCATTCATGTGTTATCTACACAGAAGCACAAGATGTCCTTCTGCATACCTGCATATCACTTTGTTTCAGTAAAATATCTCCCATGCAAGATTAACACTGAAAAACTACGAGTTATTCAAACTGTTGAAGGGCAGGATCAAATTTACCAAAATAAAACACAGGTAAAGCTAAGTCTTTATGGTTTAAGAATGCAGTTGTCAAAAAGCAGAAGTGGCTGTTACTTGTTGAAGCCAATATAAGATACTTATTTTCTATCAGTGATATGTGAGTGGACACCTTAAAAACAGCCTTACAACAGTGAAAGTTCCACATACTTCCTGTTATGCAATTCTTCCTTAAAGCCCCTTTAAAGTAAACTTCAGATGAAACACTGCCACATCTCTGCAGCCACAGTAATGTACAGTTTGACTTTAAATCATGAAAAAGAAGGAAAAGATACAGAATCAAACACAATGCAATACATGCAGACAATAATAATTTAAAAGTCAGATAATGAAGAAATGTGCAGGTTAAACCAAATAAACCCATATGGCAGGGGTTACCAGGTACATTTGCACAAGGGCCAGCTTTAGTCTGGACAGAAACTCTGGGGGCCGGACTTTCAAATACACCAAAATTAAATAAATATTTTGGTCTGAAAGAAATGTAATTGTAGTAGTATTAGATTTTCTTTCAAAACGCAGGGTGTTTTAGGAATTACTAGTGTGTTCTGTCCCCATTACTGTATCTATAATTCACCAGGCCACAAGGAGACAGGCTTGACAACAGAGTCGGCTGGGCCCCTGAAAATCCCAGAGAATGGGCCCTCCCCAATTGTGATTTAGTACTAGTATTAACTGATTTTTGAAACTTTTAACCCCTTTTTGATACTTATTGCCCCTTTTTGCCTCTTTAAACCAATTTTGCAAGATTTTAACACCTTTAAAACACTTTTCCTGCATGTTTTATCCCCTTTGTGCCACTCTTATCCATTTCCTCTTACTCCTCTTCATTACCTTTTCTGTCATTTGTAACCAATTGTTGATACTTTTTGCCCCTTTTTTTCTGTTTTACCAATTTTGCCACATTTTAACCTCTTTTCACAACTTTTTCTGCCAATTTTTGTCCTTTTTGCCACTCCATAACCCATTTTGCCACTTATCACCCATTTTTTCTACTCTCTAACCCCTTTTAGCCACTTTATCCAGTCATTTTTGCAGCACTTCTGCCAACCTTAACCCTTTTTTAAAATATCTACTAATCATTAAAGTAAATTTCAGTAAAAACAGATCAAATCCAAGTCTTTCTAAAACTATTTCAATATTATTTGTTTGTGGGATGGATTGAACAGCTGCAGACATTTAAAGCCAAAAGGATACTCTTAAAACCACATCTTCTTTTCTGAATTTAATGATCTTTCAGGGGCCAGACAGGAAGCTTTGGGGGGCCTGATATGGCTAAATCTAGTACCAAATCATGGTGCTGTGTTCTCTGGGGTCCCTGCTTTCTACAGCTGAGAGGCAGAATAGCTACAGATGCATTGTATTTAGACAGATTTACCCACAGTGGAGAAATATCATGGATTTTGAATGTCTGACAAAAACTAAATTACATTTTAGTCTAATTTTAGTCATCTTGATGAAAACTAAACTTACTTTTTGTCAGTTTTAGTCATCACAGATCTATTTTTTGTTAGTCTTAGTCTAGTTTTTGTCATGGAAAAAAAGGCTGTCGATTTAATAGTTTTAGTCGACGAAATTAACACTGGCTCAGCTTCTGTTCCCTTTGTGCTCCATATATGATCAGTCTTGCCTTAAGACTCCTCCGTGCCTCTTCAAAGACCAGCAGGTGTATGTCCCTGCTAACCTGACATGCAGGGGGCATCAAGGCATTTGGGAAAGACAGGGCTTTTAAAAATAATCTTGAAAGGTGATTGGATGAACGTTCTGTCTGTCACATTCATCAATCAAAGTTACAAAATGTAATGTAGCAGCACGCAGCTCTGCAACAAACCTACCAGTAAACACTACTGTAGTTTAGGAGCTGTGGATTATGATGTGTAACAAACAAAACAGCCTCTCTGCCAAGAGGAGCTTACAGTGTGGCTTTTTGCTCTTGTTTGAATAAATAAATGTGGTCCAGTTCTGATTAAAATGCCGATTTACCAATGCTACAGCCAAGCTAACCGCTCCACCAGCTCCCATTGTATACACAGACCCACACTACACCTCCTGCCCCTCTTCCCCTGTAACTCTTGCAAACTCATGCTAAAGCAGGTAAGCAGAAGAGCAGAAACATCTCTGTCATGAAAAGCTTCCAAAGCTGTTTGTTGCTCTTTTGTGTGTAAAGAAATGTGATAAAACTGCAGCTACTCCCAGAGCTAACACAGAGTCTGGCCAATCAGTCGGCGTTGCAAGGTCATGTCCCTGCATGAACCTGGGTAAATGAGGGGGAGGCACAGACAGTCCTTGTCGAGGTCCCCCCTGAACTCTGTCACCACTGCCCAATAAAAAATATTCACAATCATGGCCTGTATAGTTTCACAGTTTCAAGATCCCCTAAAACCAATTTTTTTTTTTTTTCAATTTAACCCACACTGGTAGATCTAAAATCTGTCTCAGTAGATATGGGTCAAATTTGACCTGAAAAGGCCTCAGTGGGCAAACATTTGTAGCACCTGTACAAAAGTGTTGAATTTTTCTGTATTTTATTTTTGCGTGTTCTGGATTATTTTTGGAAAAGTCATCAAATTTCAGGCTAAAAGAATGAGGTTTATGGTATTTTTACTTCTGTTAGATGTCAAAATGAGGCAAATTTGTCCCAAAACTTCAACCCCCTAATCAAAAGGAAAACTGGCCAATTTGTGGAGACACTTTGGAATAAATTGAAGGAAAACCACTTTTCTTTTTTTTCAGAAGAAGTGACAACATAAGACCAAACTTGGGCCTTCAAATACAATCCTGAGACAAAGTGGCAGTCAGTGCATTGGATAACACCATCGTCACCTAGGATGAAGAAAGCACCACAAAGCAAGTCCAAATTCAAGACGAGGTTTGCTGTTTTCTGTGTGATTAATAAGCCACTTTCTCTAAACTGCATGTGTTTTTGTTAGGTAACAGCAGAAACTCAGCCAAGAAGGAGTAAAGGCACATGGGGAGAGTCAAAAGCAGAGCCAGGTTCGGAGGTAGACAAAACACACCTGAGCCCACTTGTCAAATATTTGTATGTACTGATCATTTCTTGCCATCAAAATACACAAAACCTGGTGACAAAGCCCTCTGGTGATAGGCAAACATACAGCATCACACACTATTTTGTTTAAACTAGCCTATGGATCAACACACACTCACCAACCTTTGTTACTGGAAACTGCATCAAAACTCTGCCTTTTCAAGATAACTCTGTTTATTTGGTATAACGAGTAAAAATTTGGTGAATTCATAGCGCTAAATCACTGTCTTCTGTTTGTCCTATCAGAGCCGTCGCCAACGCTGCAAAACTTTAAACTGTGGCTTTGCTCTCCCACACACTGTTATAAATTGTAGCTGAAGAAAACTTCAGTACCCTGCCCTTCAAGAATTGCGTCATTGTCTAAAATTTCTTTACTGAATGACGGAAAACTGCTGTTGCCTGTGGGCACATCCAGTGCATTCAGACTTCCATTACTTTCTGTCAATTTTGCTATGATGCAGCTTGATGCCAATGTCAAAAAATGTTTTTATATCATTCTACATTCAGTACTGAATCATGATAAAGTGAAAACTGAATTTTAGAAATGTATTGTGACAAAAAAATGAAATTTCTAAATGACAAATATTTGGACCTTTGCAAAAACACTTGAAACCTAGTTCAGGTTCCTTTAATTTCTCTGGATCTTTTGTGAGATGTTTCTACACCATGACTGGAGTCTACCTATGGTAGATCAAATTGATTAGACATGATTTGGAAAGGCACGTTCCTATATATCAGAACAAAAACCAAGCCATGAGGTCAAAGGAACTGCCTGGAGAGCTCAGAGACAGGATTGTTGCACAGATCCAGGGAAGGCTACAAAAGAGAGTTTGTTGCCTTGAAGGTTCTCAGGGGCACAGTAGCCTCCATAATTCTCAAATGGAAGAAGTTTGGTACAACCAGGACTCTTCCAAGAGCCACCCAAACTGAACAATTAGGAGAAAGGGCCTTAATCAGAGAGGTGACCAAGAACCTGATGGTCCCTCTGAGAGTGCTTTCAGACAGACACGGATCTGGTTCTGGCTCTCGTTCTGTTCTGGAGTCTCAGAACCTTGGTTCTTTTTGGTGAACCAGACCGCATTCACACCATTTAAGCAGAAGTAAAGTGGGAGGACATGACAGACTTGTTTCACCACCTCCAGCTCCACTTTTGCCCAAGTCTTTCCTGCTGTCCTATTCCTTCTTCAGTTTCTTGAGTTAATTATTTGGTCTGGTGTTCAGGTGAATCCAACCTTCGCTATCTCTTCCACAAGTTCGGCATACAACTTGTCCCTCCTTGTACAACTCTCCAGCTCCACCTGGAATTCTGCCAATGCCCAGACTGCAAATTAAACATTTTTTCTACCCAGCAGACCACTTTTTCCCCATTTTCTGTTCAACTTCACAACCTAGAAAGTGACACGCCCACTGATGATGTCACCGTTCCCAAGAAAGAAACAGTTTTTTTTGGTTCCAGCTGAGAACAAACTTTTCAGGTTCAGAAACAATTTTTTCTTGGTTTGAACACGCCGGCCGGTTCAAAATTAGGTTCAGGAACTGGAACCGGCACATAGCCCTGCCAGTCTGAAATACCTATGACTGAGCTCCAGAGATCCTATGTGGAGATGGGACAAAGTTCCAAAAGGACAACCATCACTGCAGCCCTCTGCTGATCTGAGCTTATGGCAGAGCAGTTAGATAGAAGCCTCTCCTTAGTGCAAAACACATGACACCCTACTTGGAGTTTGCAAACACCCCCATGTGAAAGCCAAGCAGCCTTTTTTCCTTAGCCCCTGCTCCACACTTGTATCTAAGAAAAGCGAAAGCCCTCATAAAGATCCACTAGGGACTCTGGGAGGGTTTTTACCAGATGCCTTCCTGAAAAATAATATGATAAAATTATTTCAAATCATATATTTTACCAATTTTTAGAAGAATACATGCATGGACTTATATAAATGTAAAATAAGAACATGGTCACTTGGTGAAATTTATGCTAAAATCAGAATAATGTCCTGAAAATGTGGGTCTGTACCTAATTATTTTATTTAGTGATGTGTATTTACGGTCCAACAACGTGTCAAACATTTTCAGGAACAGTGTGGGTCCCTGTTCTCTGGCACCTTTTTTTGGGGATTGTGGGCTAAAAAGTTTGGGAAAAGAGTATACGCAAAGTTTTTTGTCGTATTGGCGTTTCATCCACATGGAAACAGTGTTTTGGGTGACTGTAAATGATACTTTTTGGAAATGGGTCCCAGAGCGCACAAATCCATAAATGACTTCCATTTTGTCTCTGTGGGGACAGCCAGCCGCATCTTTCTTGGAACAATTACGTCACACGTTGCGTAGCTCTCTTAAGACGCCTGTGGGGGTCTGGCCAAAACAACGATGGCAGGTAACACGGTTGTGTTTGTGCTGCAGAAGCTACTGAGCTTGTTATGGCTTTTACAGCAAAATCTGATGCTCCTTTATCACCACCGCAAAATGCACACACCATATGTTCTTAAATCCAACACGGGGAACAACCAGAAGGGCAACTAGAAGAAAGTTTGTGCCAGTTTTCTGTGATCTTCTTCTCTTTTGGTGCATTTCCGTGGCAGCAACACAGCGCCATGGACAGGCTTGGCATGTGCACTACAGCGCTTTCAGTTGTTTTCAGTGGTTCCGTGCTTTTCCGGATATTTCCTGAAACAATCCCATCTTTACAGAAAACTTTTTCAAAACGAAATGGCAATATATCGTTTTCGTCGCTGTGTGGACGGGGCCTGAACAACACAAGCTGATGACTTCAGCACTGCAGAACAGCAGCAGCTCATTGATGTCTCCTCAGATTCAACAATGCCATTGAGAGCCTTGGCCACTCTCTCTTCTTGTATCCTACACGTATGACGTTGTTTTTTTTTCTGCTGTTGCTGCAATTAAAACAAATCAAAGCTGGACATTGGAAATTGCCTGAGATTGTTAGTCTCACAGCTGCATTCAAGACTCAGGAGATCTGTAGCACCAAATAGCCCACAGTAGTCACTCAAACTATGGCAGGACTTACAAATCTTGTAAGTGTTTGTTAAGTTTGTATTTTCAGAGAACTGTTAATCTTCAGGGAGTTAGAATTTTAAAACTCAAAACCTCACTGAAACCTGTTGCTTTCATATTTTGTCTTTGCATACCTGCTAGATGGGGCAAATTTTTGCATTAACCCAGCGACAGAGGAGGAGGACTGGAGGGGTTTGTTGGTATGATTTTTGGCATAAGCAGAGGAAAATGACTGACTTACTTTAAGGGACCTGAGATGAAAATTAGAAAGGCCTTCTCCCCTCTAAAAAGTCGGCAAAAGCACTGCTGCTTAAACACTAATAATGAAGCAAAAAACCTTGGAGGTAATATTGGACAGAAATTTAAATTTCAAAAGCCACATCAATCAAATCACAAAATCTGCATTTTATCATCTTAAGAACATACCAAAAATTAGAGACTTTCTGTCAGCATCCGATGCAGAAAAAATAGTTCATGCATTTGTTTCAAGTAGACTGGACTACTGTAATAGTTTATTTACTGGCCTCCCAAAATCTTCTGTTCAATGGTTACAGCTTATTCAGAATACTGCTGCTAGAGTTCTGACCAGAACGAAAAAGTTTGAGCACATCAGTCCTGTCCTAAAATCCCTCCACAAAGCACTGAATGGCCTTGCTCCTTAGTACATCAGAGACATGCTGATAAGTTATACAACAGTTAGAAGTGGTCTGCAGGTAGCGGCCTTTTGACTGTTCCACATATAAGTTCCATGGCAGGAGAGGCTGCTTTCAGTTTTTATGCCCCTAGTAAATGGAACGCCCTGCCTGCAGACCTGAGAGGGGCTCCAACACTAAATACTTTAAAAAGCAGATTGAAAACGTTACTTTTTGCATCAATTTACAGTTAGATTTCACTGCCTGCTTTCAGTATGTGTGTTAGTGTGCATGTTGTGTAATCTAATCTGTGTGGATCATTTTGGTGTACATGTTGAGCTTTTACCTCTGCTCGGAATCTGTATATCTTGTTCCTAATTTGCAATACAATGATTGTTGCCATCACTTGTTTTTGACTGTGAAGCACATTGTGTAGCCCTGTGTATGAAATGTGCTATATAAATAAAGTTTGATTTGATTTGATGCTTCCATGACTGTTTTTACACATAACTAGCAGCATTTATGTCTACACGCAAGAGAAACTTTGGCATGGAGTCAAATGAAAAAGTTCTTTGACAGCACAAAACATGCCAAAGTCTTCAGGAGGTAGATTACTACAATTGCTTCATAACAAGGTCAAATTAAATCAAAGTCCTGATTCATGCACAGTCCTGATAAGAGTTATTGGTGTTGAAGGTAACCATTGACCTCCTAACCTGTTCTCCATGAGGGTGTCGCTTTGAGGCTAAGATCCACTGCCATGGATAGATGCTGCCTCCCCATACGTAGACCCATCCCTCCATCGGTCATTATAAAAACTCGGCTCGTGTTGGAGTTTTCCAGTCTCGTTATGAGCTCCACCAGGTAAGAAGAGCAGCTGCTGGATTTTTGAGGAGGAAGAGTTTCTTTTCCTTGTATCTTATATGTTTGATTGTTTATAGTTATAACTTTGGGATGATGATATTCCCCTTGTAGTCAGATTTTAACATTTATGAGTATTTGGATCATTCCTTCTTCCAGGTTGTCAGTAGAATCAGAGATACAGGTTGTTAGTTCTTTGACTGCGACTGACTTTACAGCCTGGATCAGGATTATGCAGCAGTTCAGAACAAATCTCCTTGAGCCCTCTTTCTTATTGTAACTAAGCCTAATCTGCACAGATTACAGGCTCTTTTAACAGGCAGCCATATGCTGAGTGAGATCTTACCTGGACAAATGCAAGGATAAGCGTACACGCTCAATAGCAGTGCACTTCAGCTACAAGATCTATTAGACGCACACTTCCATGATTTATCTGAGTTTGGTAAATTTCTTTGCATTGTAAAGACTTCTTTGAAATGTCATGTGTTATAACTGTTGCCCCCTTTCTCTGCTCCAGACCCCCATCATGAACTACCTGGCTCTCACTTTGGCCCTTCTGCTGGCCGTCGGTGAGTTCTGAATTCTTTGGTTCTGGAGAGTAAATGGGGCAGGGTGGTGTGGCGCTCTGCAGGAGTGCAGAAGGAGAGCAGAGTGGGCAGAGGAGGAAGATGCTGCGAGAGCACGGACAGCAGTTTGTTTGTCTGGGCTACTGTGCTAAAAGAAGCGGCCACCAGAGTACTGGGTGGAGTGGGGAAGGACAGGAGGCACGCACACTTTATCACAACTCTCTGCTGCAAAAATCAGGACATGGTGGGGGTGAAAAGGCTTCACCCCTCCCCCACTGCAGGCCTGACCAAACCGCTGGGCCATGGGACTAACATCAGGAGGCTACTGGACTGTTTACTGCTGACTGGACACAAGGCTGAGGCATTTTAGGGACCCCTACCAGTTTTTAGCTGTTTTCATTGCTCTAGCCTTTCTTTCTCCACACTTGTGTCATTATCCCTCATGTCAAACTTAAAACCAAAGGTGTTTGTGCCTTTGAGATTGTGGCAGTGATCTGTGGAGGCTTTTCAAAAGTGGCTCAAAACCATCTCTTTAAATTGGCCTCTGACCTCTTGATGTGATTTTGCACAGTCTGACTATTTCTGCTTTATCGTAGCTCTTTGTATGAATTTTTGTTGTCCTGCTCTTTAATGGCATTGTTGTGTAAAGAACTTTATGACTTGCTTTGTGAAAGGTGCAATATCAGACTAAATTAGGGTTGCCACCTTGGATTTGTTAAAAAAAGGGACACTTGACCAAATGTTTGGGATGGAGGGCTCGGGCATTATTACCAGTTCAGACTGACCAAATTAACATAAAATTTGGCTTGTTTTTTTCCGTGCTGGTGGCTTGCATGTATTTGCTCCATCTCCTTCCTCGTCAGTCGTCTCTCCTCCCATTTCAAATGAAGATGCTAAAACTTGGTGAAAAGAAGACCTCAGTGTGGACGTCTGCTAATTCAGCTTGCTGTCTCTCTTCGGTCAACTTTCCCTCCCTGCTTGCGTGAGCCGCTTTGAGCGCTGGGGCGCGTGCGTGTGACACACACATAGACGGGAAGAAAACAGAGACAATTTTAAATAGCCATAGAAGCACGGGGGACCTTTCTACACTACAGAACGAAGGAAATCAAATGAGGTTTTTGCATTTTCCCCAAAAAGCGGGACAAATTGTGTCCTGGGAGAGATTTTTTTTTTCCCGGGACAGCTGGTAAAGAAAGAGAACAATTCTGGGAAAAACGGGACAACTCTAGACTAAATACTTAATTTGTACCTGGCATCTTTTTAAGAGTTGACTGTTTTACCTTTTCCCTCCTCAGGCTCACAGGCTGCTCACATCCCTTCCATGACTGCTGAAGACATACCCGTATACATGCAACAGTTGAGGGAGGCTGTGGATCACCACTTGGCCCATGGTAAACAACGTATTGGCACAGCCCTGGAGGGGGTGATAAATCCTGAAATCAGGTAAAGTCAGGACAATTTTCCTGTGTAGTTTCACTTTCTATTATTCATACTTGCAGAAAAAAATTGTTTGCTGTATTGTTGTCATGAGGTGCCTTTTTAAAGCCTTTAGTTGCTCATTGTTGGTTTTATTTACAGTGTGCTTATATGGTGTTGCACCCCCTTTTGTTTTTCTCTCAGTGCTCAGGTCAAATCCCTTTTGCAAATGGTACAGGCAAACATCCAAGACAAGATCCAGGGAACTCAAGAAACTGTCCGAACCGTTTCTGATGCTGTCCGCACCACCGTAATGGAAGCCACAGCAGAAATGCGAGAATCCATTATGGCGGAAATTGATAACCTTAAATTACAGCTTGATCCCCACCGTGAAAAAGCACAAGAAGTTTTCAGCAGCCACCTGGAGCAGTACCAGACCATAGTTGGACCCATCGCTGAGGAATACCAAAGAAGGAGTGAAGCTGAAATGGCTGCCCTCAAGGCCAAGCTGGAGCCAATCGGGGAAAATCTGAGAGAACTAGTACCACGTAATGTGGAGGAAACCAAGAACGCCCTAATGCCTATTTTGGGATTTTTGAAGTCAAGGGGGGAAACATGGTTGCAGACAGCAAAGGAGCATGTTGGCCCCTACATCCAAGCATACAAGACTGAGATCAAGAACTTTGTAAGAAATACAAAGGAGAGGGCAGGACGGATCACAGATGAAGAGTGGACATCCCTGCGTGAGAAGGTCACAGCACACGGCCAAAAAATTGCTGAAAATCTCATGGAAATTAAGAGGGATATCTTTGGTTAGTCATCCCTAAATCCGCTCTACTCTGTTCTTTTAACCCCACCTTTCTATATCCAAAATCCATTCCACCTTCATCTCCATGACAACTTTCAACAAACCTTTGAATACACTCACACAACCACATGCTTCACTCTCTACATGTCAGGCCGAGCTTCTCTCATGTATGTGAATTTACCATCATGTGTCCGAATGATTCTATTGTGATGAGGAATAGATCAATAAACATCTGACTGTTATTACAACCATGATCTCTGGCTATGATTTGAATGGATGTATCACTTAGATCAGGGGTGTCAAACTCAATCACAGCAAGGGCCAGAGTCTGGATTCAGGACCACCCTTAGGGCCTAACAGGGTCACACTTTTAACCATAAACTGTCAACCTTGCTTCACCGGTAATAAAATATGAAAATCCCCCCAAAAAACAACTTAGTGCTGATGATAAATGATTTTGACATTTAAAAAGTTAAAAAGATAAGTTTAAAGGCTCCTACTCTGAGAAAAGAAAATGTATTAGTTCAAAAAGGTCAAAACATGAAATCAAAAAATTATGTTTTTTTTAATGGCAAATACTTTAGGAATAAGTCAATCATAAGCTTTAAAGGTCAAAATATGAAATAAAATCTGTAATCATTAAATTAAAAGTCAAAATATGATTCAAAATGTTAAATTGTGAGTCTAAAAGGCTTATGAAGTCAAAGTTTACTGTTGAAAATATGAGGTAAAATACAAAATAATTGTTTAAAAAGGTCAAAATATACTTCAAAAAGAACCCTGCATGATCAGACAAGTTTGTCTTGTTGGATAGATATTTGTATGTCTCAGATGTTTATTTAACTAAAATCCTCACTAAAAATCCCACATATCTACATCTTGAGTTCATATCAGCTCATAAACTCACCAGGAGACCGCCATGTTTTGATCCACATCACATTAGTGTGACATTACGGTTCCGCAGCGCTCCTCTCCTCGCTAAGCAGTGACTGTTTTTCAGACGGTTTTGTTGCTTGCAGCTGTTGCTGCCATGAGTTTGCTGCGCGTTGGTTTTGTCTCCTGCTGTCAAAGCTCTGTCATTCTTCTAAGTTTTACCTCAATAAAACTCCCTACAAGTGAGGAATTCACTATATAGTGGAGGTGTGCTTGGAGATTTTCAAAATAAAAGTATTATGTACATACGAACGAAGCTTCTCCAAAGAAATGCTGAAGTGGACTTTTAATTTGAAAGGCGCAATCAGGAAGTCCTTTCAGTTATCTTTACCTGAACCGTGTGGAAACAGAAAGCTTCATAAAGTAGTGATGTGCGATACCACTGATTTCCTTTCCGATCCGATACCAAGTAAAATTCAGGCTGGTATCGTCGATACTGATCCGATACCAATACTTTCCGTGAATTCTTAATCTTATTTTGATTCAGCCATGTGTGTAGACTCTTAAAACAGCCTACACTAAAACTAAAGAATTAATAGTTTTCATACACTTGCCATTATATATGAAAAGTTATGTGACTCATTGAAATTGCAAGTAAAATACATAATTTAATGAAAATAAAATAAATGTCATAATAACTGCGTAAGTTTGTCAATACCTGCATTTTAAAATATTCCATTAACCATCAGTCAAAAGAAATCAGACTGAAAATAGCACAAGTATTTTATAGATACAAAGTTATTATCAGTCTTATTTATAAAATGTTTTTCAATGTTACAATGTTACAATGTCATTTAGCAGACGCTTTTCTCCAAAGCGACGTACATTTGAGAGCGAGCAGTTGTATCTTTGTTTTTTAAAGCCCACAATGGCTGTTTTATTGCAAGAATTATGCATATTTTAGTAAGACCTAGCCTATGTCATGTGTTATAACAATAGTGTAATGTTTTTAGTATCTGTATCCCCTTTTGGTTATTTAAGGTAATTGAATTTCTGTAGTGTAGTTTGCCATCAGATCTGATTGGTTCATTTGGTCACATGACTTAGCTGAGTCACAGTAGGAGCTGTGGTTGGGAGACATTGCCATGCGGTCAGCCTGCTTCATCAGCTGCCTTTCTTTCCTTCCCCGTTCCTGAAAGCATCGCTTGTAAGTTTGTTTTTCACTTGTGGCTTATTATATTGATTCATCTCTGTTGTTTATGTTTCATATTGCCATAAATCAAAATTTAGAAGTGAGCTAATGATGCTGAGAGATAGCCGTACATGATGCTAGTTTTTTCCTATGCTAGTTTTGATAGCTTTAATTTGCATGTAGCACGGCTACTGATTTATGTTGAATTTATGACTGTTTGTAGTGTTTCAGTTATATATGAACCTAATTTCTGATTGATATTCTTGTACAGTAGATTTATGCAGCAGCTGTTTTGTATGCATGTATGATGTGTATTTAATTGCATCATATAACTGATACAGAATTATTTGTATTTTTCAGTTTTACAAAATGTAAACGAAAGAGAATGACAGCAACAGTAAAGACCTTGCAACTTTACTCCAGCTTCTGACGTCTCTTCAGTCTGTTAGCTATCTGTCGATTTGTGTACGGACAATCACACACATTGAGGACAGAATAGCCTATGTAATCCCCTTTAAATGTTTTACTTTACAGGTAACCTTACCTGACTAAATTTAGGCCTACTGAATGGATGTGAGGTGATCTCAGGGACAAAGATTTTACTCCAAGCTGAACTCATGCAGTTGTTTATTGTGGCATTTCTTAATTTCATTACTGATTTAATGACCATATTTATTAATGAACATTTGAATAGAATGGGATTCCGTAGCTTTAAGAATGCAGGGAACTCATGTTGTTTGACCATTAAAACAAAACCCAAGTCTAGTAGTCAGACGTATATATCACTTTCCCAAAATTCAGGGGCAGTGCTACACATCTCCAACAGCTCCTTATATATTATTATTTTATCCTATATATTATATCCTTATATTATTATTATATATTATTCTCTCTGTCTGCACCTGGATAGTGTCTGCCCGCAGCACTAAAGGACTCGAGTGACGTCTGTCTCGCCCTGGCAGCACCTGTCTCTCTCCTCTCCTGCTCTCTGGATCGCCTCATCATATTCTGTTTTATGATTCTCAGGTGTTTAACGGGGTTTGTGGTGTTGCCACAATACTTAACTGTCTTCTTACACACATCACGTGCCATATCGTTGCTGTTTGTGGTTCTGAAATGTCCACGTGCGACTGCGTTTTTAGCTAGCAGCATTGCGCTGTGAATCTGTGACGCTCTTACAGAGCCGTATACGCATGTGACTGACAGGCGAAAGAAGAAGTGGTTCCTACCAACTGGGAATGATACAACAAGTTCGTGATAGTTTTACTTTCCATTGTGTTCCTGATAATGGTAAACTATATATTTGTTCACAGTTGTTAAAATATCGATATTTTCACATGAGAATCGATTCTAGAACATAAATCTCTGGTATTGGAAGGATCGATATTTCAGTATCGATCCGCACATCACTTTCATAAAGAAGAGAAGTTCGGGGAACAACTTTATTAAACAGACGCATTTTAGCTCGTGGCCTTCATCTGGTTCATCACAAAAACAGATTTCAAACATTTTCTACCCATGTGGACATAAATACTTGCTACAACAAGGTAAATATGGCTCTGTATTTATCATTTTCCTGTCGAGATGGACAGATAACCGCTCATGGTGCAAATATAAAATAGAAGAGACCTCTAATTTTAGGGTCCTCCATGTGTGAGACGTGCTGCGTTTCTGAGATGTAGCCCTAACACTGGCTACCGCTCTGAAACAGGTTACTGCACAGGAGCAGTGAGGATCACACCACTGAACTGTGACGTCACCGTGCCAGCGCAGACCAAAACATGGCGGTCTCCTGGTTAATTTACAAAGTCAAATGACTCAAAATGCAGATATCTTGTGAGTTTTTTAGTTCAATAACTATATGAGAGATACAAATATCTATCCAACAAGATGAACTTGTCTGATCATGCAGAGTTCTTTGTAAAAATTAGAATTCTGAATCTTAAAGCACAAAGTTTTATACCAGAAGTCAAAATTAGGAGTTAAAATGCTCAAAGTAAGACATTTTTGTGACTTAATAAGAATATCTTAAATTCTCAAGGATAAGTTCACATTTTATACTTCTGCAGACCTCATAGTGATGGGCCAGTTAGCACAGTAACATGAGATCATGTTGCGGGTGGGATTTTACCGTTCCACGGGCTGGATTTGGACCCCGGGCCTTGAGTTTGACATCTGTGACTTGGATGTAGAGTAGTTTACCTTTTTACCCATTCATTAGTTTTCTACGCTGAAGCCCACCTAAGCCCGATGATGGCTTTTTAACCTTTATGCTGTCCTCGAGTTTGGCTCGTTTTCAAGCGTTTTTACTGAATAAATTTGGGATTCATTGATGTAGTTGCCTAAGAATAACATGGATGTTTCCTACAACACATAGTCCAAAAAGGTTCATTATGTCTGTGCTTAATGATATACTTTTACTTTCGTCTATAACAGACAAAAAAAGTTTTGAGTTCATACCTTTACACGTTCGACCTTTCCGTTTCCATCAGAAGTGTCACCTGATGGTAGTGTGACGTGTCCTTATCAGCTGAGGGTGTGAACTAAAAGCTTTTTTGTCTGTTATAGATGAAAGTATAAGTATTTCCTACAACACACTTTGAAAACACCCTGGATCAGCTTTTCATAAACTTCAGTATTCTATGACAACAACACTGAGACAACAGATTACTTTGACTTTCAAAGGTTTATTTGCTGTTGTGCATTTATGTAAACAATAAAATAAATACTTTAAAAATGAGCAGTTATCACATACAGAGCAGAGCAGAGTCGAGTGGTGCTTCTGACATGCACCATGAACGGATCACAGTACAATCTGAGGAAAGCAGAGCATTGACTAAAGAGTTCAAGAGTAGAGTTGGACTGCAAAGACGTGGAAACTGCAGGTAAGAAAAAGAGAAAGTGTTGTGAAGTTTTTGTAACGTGTCATTGATTTAATACGTGGGTTCATCTGCAACTCTGTTACTACCAACAATAATCAGTCCTGGCTTTTGTAAAGTAGTTGCTGTTTGCACCGATGCCTATTTGCATGTGAGGAGAACATTACATTTACATTTACATTACATACATTTTTTTTTACATGCTCACAAATAGGATACAAACACCCAGGGTGCTATTGCTTTGCAAATCAATCTGCTTGATTTACCCTGTGCACATGTGCCATGGATTAGCTATCTTTTCCTGTCATTTGCACAGGTTTAGGGAGTGCAAAAAGCAGTGCAATTCTTTTGTGTTTTTGACTCTATATATTTATCTTTTTTTCTTAGGCTTGGCTCTTTTGCTCTTCCATTGTTTACTTAACTTCAATATATGACTATATGAGCAGAAATGACAGAAAAATAAAAAATCGACGTTTTCTTAATCATATTTTTGTTTCATAAACATGGAATTTCAGTGCAAATGCTTTCAGATAAATTAACATGCACTGAAAGTGTTTGTGGGGTCACAAAGTACAGTTAATGAGCTGCTGTCATTTATTTATATCAATCAGGTATCTGCAAAATCACTCACATTTTTGGGTTCCCTGTCTGCTCTGACACTAACGGCTCCACTAAAAGGTCAGTTCTAAAGGGGGCTTATAACTCTGACCTGGTAGTTTTTGGTTTCAGTGAAATAATTTTGTTTCTGTGTGTAAATTAAAATAATATAAGCATCCAATATAAAACTAGGATGTTTGGAAAAGCTGTGTTAAAAACTCTCCACTCTGTTTAACAGCGCTTGGGAAATACTCAAGATAAAGTAGGGAGGCTAATAATTATGTCCTTATGTGTGTTGTCATTTTTGGAAGTGTTATATTTTTCCAATATGACAGAGCTCCAGTTACTCTTGAAGATCTATGAAGAATATACACTATACATCCTTAAGGAACACCTAAAGTTACAGGTGGACACTCTAACTCAGTGGATAACTTCCCTCATGGTGTAAATGTGTCTAACAAAAAAACAACAATCCATTGGAAACATAATCAAAAGAGCCCCAACAGGGATCACTGTACAACAGGCCATATGCAAACACATCTAAACACTTTTCCCAGGGGCATGATGGGGAACTTCCCCCTAACATCCACCCAGATTTTAAAATGCAGTTTAAAATTACACTTAAGGGGTTCAAATCAGCTCAGAAATGTTAAACCCTGAGATATCAACACTCCAGTTTTGCTGTTTGTGGATCTGATGAGGAATCACTTCGTGCTTCTGTGCAGTCAACAGAGGTGGAAAAAGTACAACAGTATTGTTCTCAAGTAAAAAGTACAGTTATTCTGGTTAAAACTTAAGTTAAAGTAAAAGTACCGATTTAAAAATGTACTCCAAAAGGTACAAGTACCCCCCAAAACATACCGAGTTACAATATTTTTTTTCGGAGGAGTCTTATTTTTTCAAGTAAGAATTAACAGAGTTACAAGTCATCTCAAAAGAGCCACATGTGAATGCTGATTTACGTAAGTATGTCCAGAATGCTGCTGCTAGCGCTAAAAAGTGTAGCACATCCATTTTAAAAGTCCTAAAATTTTAAAACTTGTTTTTAAAATACTCCATCGCTTGCTTACTACTCGCTTCCTATTTATCTGAACTTTTAATCCTCTACAATCCAACACTCTCATCACTCTCATCACCCTTTTTCAGTTTGTAGTGGACATTCTGAGCAGTAATAATCACATTCAAGATGACGGAATCAGTTGCCCCCTCACATTAGATCTGCCAACTCACCAGGTTTGTTTGAATCAGTTTAAAGTGCTATTTTTCTTTCCTTGACCTATGACTCAAATTAGACTGTTCTCTTATACCTCTTTCTATTAACACAACATTCCCAGTGTTAACATCTTCTCACAGTCTCTGTTTATTGAGCTGTTTTGTATGTACATGTTTATTTGTATCGAGCCTTTCTCTATAAAGCACTTTGGTTGGCTCATGCTGTTTTTAAATGTGCTATATAACAAATTTGATTCTGACTGGTTCTGTATATTCATAGGAAGAAAGAAAATGTTGCCTTCTCTGTATCAGGTTAATGATTGTCATTAATACGTGGAAATCACTTGATGCCAAGTGGTTTGTGTTCCTTGCGTAACATTTGTTCCAGCCGCCCACATACAAACTCATGTCATCAATGTGTAACAAAAGCTGGAAAAACATCGAAAGCGTCAATAGAAATGCTTCCTAAAAGCACTGTTGATTTCTGTAAAAATAGGTGTCATTAAAAAATATCTCAACAGAATCCTTTTATAACATTGCACCACCTCAGCCTGTACACAGTTAACAGTCGAAAAAACACAGTGTTTCACAGATAGAAATGACGAGTTGAGGGGGGTTTCTTTTCATCTACCAAGGAGGAGGATGGATAGTTTTAAGTTAGGGGTGTCAAACTCAAGGCCCATGGGCAAAATCAAGCCTGTGGACACTTATACCGGGCCAGCAAAATTATGTCATATTATCATTAAAAAAGATATATTTATAGGTCATTATTTTGAATTTTATCTCAGGTTTTAACCTTTTTAACTCCTAACTTTGACTTGCAATCCCGTATTTTGACCTTTTAGTCATCTTGCTCTCTGTCCCTGCTCTTCACCTCCATCATCCTCACCTTGCTCTGTATCCCTGCTTTCTTCACCTCTCTTATCCTCACCTTGACCTCCATCCCTGCCTCGTTCACCTCCATCATACTCACTTTTTCTATGTCCCTGCTTTCTTTACCTCCATCATTCTCTTCTTGCTCTTTGTCCTTGCCATCTTCTCCTCTATCTTCTCTTCCTGCTCTCTGTCCCTGCTTTCTTCACCTCCATTGTTCTCTTTTTTCTTTGTATTGCTGCTTTCTTCTCCTCCATCATCCTCTTCTGCTTTCTTCACCTCCATCACCCTCATTTTGCTCTCTGTCCCTGTTTTCCTCACCGCCATCATCCTCATCTTGTTCTTTGTCCTTTTCATTTTTCTCCTCCATCATCCTCTTCTTGCTCTCTGTCCTGGCTTTCTTCACATCCATCATCCTCAACTTGCTTTCCATTGCCGCTTTCTTCTCCTCCGTTGTCTTCTTCTGGCTCACTGCTTTCTTCTCCTCCATCATCCTCTCCTTGCTTTCTGTCCACTGTCAATATATATTCAGAAAAGTCTACAGTACTATAAATGTATTTCTTTACTTCTGTATTTGATGCAAACTTCAGTCTGTTGACCATGTCATGTAGTCACTTTTGATTCAATAGTGATCCTTATTATTAAAAAAGTCAAATTTATAGAACACACAGGCTTCTCAAGCACCCTCCCACCATCACCTACATGGGCCCGGATCTCCTTTTTGCTCCTTGTGCTACACCTACACTTCTACCTACTCCTCTTCAGACACACTCAATTTTGTTTATTTTTGTATGTTGTTTTAGATTTTTATATTGTTCAAAATACGGTTATTCATTCAAATAAACTACAAGTTAAAAATAGTTACATAAGTTTTAATCAGGCGCTTGTTGTCTCAGGCCACTTTGTAATCTAAAGTCGGTTTCATTGTCATTTTATCAGCCTGTGACACAACTATAATGGTTTAGATTATTGCAGAAAAATCATTGTCAGAAGTATGTCCAAAACAAAATGAGACAAGTTAGAAATTTCTTTAAAAGCACAAAAAATGTTCAAACCTTCTTGATACGTATTACTCATAGATAGAGGCAGATTGAACCACCGATTTTAATACATAAACCTCTACTAAAGTCCTGATTCATGTTTGGTGCTGATAAGGACTGTTGGTGTTTGTGCTCTGGTTGATTGTTTGCCCTGTAGGTGACCATTGAACTCCCAACCCACTCTCCATGAGGGTGAGGGTTTGAGGCTGAGGTCCACTGCCATGGGGACACGCTGTCTCCACATCCGTAGACCCATCCCTCCATCGGTCACCATAAAAACTCTGCTGATGCTGAAGTTCTCCAGTCCTGTCACAAGCTCCACCAGGTAAGAAGAGCAGCTGTTGTTACTGTTACTGTGTTTTTGAGGAGGAAGGAAAAATACTTCAGAACAGCTTTATTTCTGTCTCTCCATTAGCTTGTGAAATATTAACCCCTGTGTCACTGATGGATTTGATTGTATGTAGCTGTAACTTTGATAATGTTCATCTTGCAGTTGAATTTTAGCACTATTTCAATGATTCCTGCTTCCAGATGATGAGTAGGATCAGAGATACAGGCTGTTAATTATTTGACTGTGATTGAACTTTACAGCCTGGATCAGGATGAAGCATTTTGAGCTCTGTCTCTCATTGTAACCGGGCCTTTTAGACACACACACTTCCATTATTTATCTGAGTGTTGCTCATTTCTTTGCATTGTAAAAACTTCTTTGTGTTTGCTGAATTTTACAATAACCATTTTCCCTTTTTCTCCTCTCCAGACCGCCATCATGAAGTACCTGTCTCTTGCTCTCGCCCTCCTGCTGGCTGTCGGTGAGTTCTGAATTCTTTGGTTCTGGAGCGTAAACAAAGAGTCTTTACCTGTATGAACATCTTAGTTCATCATAACATGATAGTTCAAATAATTCTACCTGGAACCTTCTTTACAGAAGAGGATAAGTTAAACCCGTGAAGGAAAAAACATTAAAGGGCAAATCAAGAATAAAATAAAAATTTCTAGACTAAAGTTGAAATGCAATTTCAAGAAAAAAGTCGAAACTTGCTAGTACAAACAGTGGATTAGTGAGTGTATAAGAGCTAAATAGACAGAATGTCTATGTTATATCCAATTGTGAACTATAGCTTCACATGTTAATCAATATAAGGCATTTTTTAGAGAAAATTATAATTCTCTGCTGCTGTCTTAAACACTTGAACATTAACAGGAGATAACCTGTAGTGATGCAGGGGTGACAGACTGAACCTCAACACCTAATTGGAGAGCAAAAGAAGATTGATCACTAGTTTATTGATCATGGACAGTACGTGTGGTTCTTTGGAAACTCTAGTTAAAAGTATGCGTACATGAAGCCATAGAGCACTATGTTACATTTTTGTATGGAATTTAGAAAATAAACATGTTTTTATTGCTGCTGTCATGCAGCAGCTTCATGCCTACCTTCAGAAATGTCTGCATTTGTTTAAACTGATTTTGCTTATCCTGTGTGATTGCATCACATTACTATATTTTATAAACTACAACAAACAGCCGATCTTAGACACTGTGTTTCTGAGCTAACAGAGGAAGAATCACTGTTGTTAAATCCAGTTCTGAAGTAAAGGGCATTCAGAGCAGTGTTGTAGTCAGGCCACCAAACCTCGAGTCCCGAGTCCTGAGTGTTCAAGTCTGATGCACCAAAGAAAAATCAGAGGTTAGTCCAAGTTGAGTCCCCACTACATATGTTCAAGTCCTAGACGACACCCTAGTACCTAAAACCCAATAAAAATTAAATTATTAATCATTTTAAGCCAATCCAGCATCCAAGGTGGGCTACATTGATGTGTTAATTAATTTATGATTGTCTTCAACTTTTAATTTTAAAGGACTAGTGGAGCTGTTTACAACAACTGTGCACGAATAAAACCAAACATCTAAAGATCAGTGGTTGAGTGGCCTTAGAGACAGAGTTCATTTTGGCAACTGTTTTTGTTCTGGTCTTTGGACAAAAATATGTTAAGTTTTAGTCACATTTTAGTCATTTCTGTCCTTTTTAGTTTTAGTCTAGTTTTAGTCGACAAAAACTCCAAAACATTTTAGTCTAGTTTTAGTCCATATAAAGTCCTCACATTTTAGTCTGAACTTTTAGTACAAGCATTTATTTTCTTGCCTAAATCTGGTACCAAATCATGGTAGTGTGTTCTCTGCACTCTGCCAAACCTGGGGTCCCTGCTTTCTACAGCTGAGAGGAAGAATAGATACAGATGCATTTGCATTTTGACAGATTTACCCGCAGTGGAGAAATATCACAGATCAGCGAAAGTCTAACAAAAACTAAATTACATTTTAGTTTAGTTTTGGTCAGTTTTAGTCATCACAGATCTATTTTCGTTAGCTTCAGTCTAGTTTTGTCATGGAAAAAAGGCTGCCAATGAATAGTTTTAGTCGTAGTTTTAGTCAACGAAATTAGCACTGGCCAGGATGCTAGGATATACAGCATAACAGATTGGAACAGTTTCTCTGTGGAGTTTAGGGAGTCTTTGGTAAAAATGGGCCAAAAGATGTTGCCTCAAACCAATGCACAATTGAAAACTTTAGAATCATTTTATTTTTTACCTAGAAAACCTCTTCTTTCTTGGTCACTATTTTCCCATGGCTTTGGCTACTAGTTTTGCTCTCTTTCATTGCATAGTCACAAAACAACACAGGCTTTCAGGGTATGAAATAAAATGCTTTTTAAATTTTTGGGAGTAAAAATGTTTGAGCCAACGTTGCTTTGTGGTCCATTTTTACAAAAAGAACGCACTAAATTCTAGGGAGAAACTGTACCCACCTGTTACAGTGTACAGCCTAGCTTCCTGGCCGGCACCACAGACAATTATATACGTAGACACCTCACTGACTGTGTTTGCCCACTGCAGCTATACGTCAGCATGTCCGCCATATTTCCAGAGGCAAGACCGTTCCATAAACAAATTCAAGTATATAGGGGATGAAGGGTTTTGTTATTGTTTGAAATGTTATTCCATGCCATCTTGTCAGCCCCATGCAGCACAGGAGTGAGGCATCTTGCCCAGGAATGCCTCTGGCAAAATGACGGCGGCGTTGACGTACGGCCCACTGGCCAATGGGGTGTCTACGTATATAATGTCTATGGCCGACACAACCAGCAAGTCCATCTTAAAGAGGCATTGCTCACTGAAATCACAGGATGCTACGTATCTCATTTGATTGAACGTCTTGACATTTTTGTTGGGGGGCTAAGCGCACAATCACAAATGCCATCACAGCCATGCTAATAATGGATCTGAGTTTATCCCTGTTAGTAAGATTAATCTTGACAGCCCTAATATCTTCTTAAGTGCAATTTATTTTCCTGCCATCTTCTTAGAGTCTTTGTTTTTTTTTTTTCTCTATATCTTTTGTTTTATTTCCTCTACAGGCTCCCGGGCTGCGCCCATGTCTTTTGATGATGCACCCTCAGCATTAAACCATGCTAGGAGTGTTATGAATATGTACCTGGACATTGTCAAAGACAGTACCCTCAGAGCTCTGGAACAGATTGACCATGCTGAAACCAGGTAATGCCATGTCTTTTATTCTCCAGTCCCACTGTGGTTAACATCTCTTTGCATGATATCCCTTCATATAGTCCTGTAGACTTCTGTTACTCATGGAGGATTTTTTTACAGTATGCTTAAATAGTGTGGCATTTCCTCTTTCAGGGACATGCTGAAAAATCATGTGCAGAACACATACCAGAGGATCAAGGACACTCAGGAAACCACGTCCAGCCTATGATGACTGGCGGTGCTCTTGCCACTGCGATCGAAGCCACAAGAGACATGCGTCAATCTATCGCGCAAGAAATCGAAAGCCTGAAAACTGATCTTGAGCCCAAACGTGAACACCTGCGCCAAGTTGTCCAGCAGCACATGGACCAGTACCGTGCCATGATCGAGCCCATTGCCCAGGAGTACCAGAAAAGGCACGAAGCTGAAATGGAACCCGTGAGGGCCAGGCTGGAGCCAGTCATGGGAGAGCTTAAAGAAAAAATAACAACCAACTGGGAGGAGACCAAGGGTGCCCTGATGCCCATCATCGAGTCTGTGAGGGCCAAGGGTCAAACATGGTTGCAGGCCGCAAAGGAGAGTGCTGGCCCTTACGTCCAAGAATACAAGGAGCAAATCAAGAACTACATGACAGGTGCAATGGAGCAGGCTCGTAACATCAACGCTGAAGACTTGCGCGGGAAGGTTGCACCAAAGGCCCAGGTAGTAGCTGGAAAACTCAAGGAAATCATGGAAGACATTGTTGCTGCCATCAACAAGGCCTAAATCTTCTACCTTGGTTCCTTTTCCCCATCTGTCCAAAATCCATTCCACCTTCCTTTCCATTCCAGCTTCCCCGACAAAAGCCTCCCAAAATGAAGCTAACTCCTGTCTCATGAAGCACAACGGCGAGACTCTAATGCTTTCTCCCATGCAAACATCTTACTTTGTTTGACATGCAGGCATTAATACACTCACACACTCACATGCTTCACTATTCATGTCATGGCATATTGCTCTCATGTGTGTGAATTCACCATCAAGTGTCTGAACCTCTGTGTGATGATTGAAAAACAGATCAATAAACATCTGACTGTTTTTACAACTATGATCTCTGACTATGATTTGAACAGTTTATTACTTAGATGTAGAATAATTAACCTTGTTCTCCATTCATGTATTATCTACACAGAAGCACAAGATGTCCTTCTGCATACCTGCATAATCACTTTGTTTCAGTAAAATATCTCCCATGCAAGATTAACACTGAAAAACTACGAGTTATTCAAACTGTTGAAGGGCAGGATCAAATTTACCAAAATAAAACACAGGTAAAGCTAAGTCTTTATGGTTTAAGAATGCAGTTGTCAAAAAGCAGAAGTGGCTGTTACTTGTTGAAGCCAATATAAGATACTTATTTTCTATCAGTGATATGTGAGTGGACACCTTAAAAACAGCCTTACAACAGTGAAAGTTCCACATACTTCCTGTTATGCAATTCTTCCTTAAAGCCCCTTTAAAGTAAACTTCAGATGAAACACTGCCACATCTCTGCAGCCACAGTAATGTACAGTTTGACTTTAAATCATGAAAAAGAAGGAAAAGATACAGAATCAAACACAATGCAATACATGCAGACAATAATAATTTAAAAGTCAGATAATGAAGAAATGTGCAGGTTAAACCAAATAAACCCATATGGCAGGGGTTACCAGGTACATTTGCACAAGGGCCAGCTTTAGTCTGGACAGAAACTCTGGGGGCCGGACTTTCAAATACACCAAAATTAAATAAATATTTTGGTCTGAAAGAAATGTAATTGTAGTAGTATTAGATTTTCTTTCAAAACGCAGGGTGTTTTAGGAATTACTAGTGTGTTCTGTCCCATTACTGTATCTATAATTCACCAGGCCACAAGGAGACAGGCTTGACAACAGAGTCGGCTGGGCCCCTGAAAATCCCAGAGAATGGGCCCTCCCCAATTGTGATTTAGTACTAGTATTAACTGATTTTTGAAACTTTTAACCCCTTTTTGATACTTATTGCCCCTTTTTGCCTCTTTAAACCAATTTTGCAAGATTTTAACACCTTTAAAACACTTTTCCTGCATGTTTTATCCCCTTTGTGCCACTCTTATCCATTTCCTCTTACTCCTCTTCATTACCTTTTCTGTCATTTGTAACCAATTGTTGATACTTTTGCCTTTTTCTGTTTTACCAATTTTGCCACATTTTAACCTCTTTTCACAACTTTTTCTGCCAATTTTTGTCCTTTTTGCCACTCCATAACCCATTTTGCCACTTATCACCCATTTTTTCTACTCTCTAACCCCTTTTAGCCACTTTATCCAGTCATTTTTGCAGCACTTCTGCCAACCTTAACCCTTTTAAAATATCTACTAATCATTAAAGTAAATTTCAGTAAAACAGATCAAATCCAAGTCTTTCTAAAACTATTTCAATATTATTTGTTTGTGGGATGGATTGAACAGCTGCAGACATTTAAAGCCAAAGGATACTCTTAAAACCACATCTTCTTTTCTGAATTTAATGATCTTTCAGGGGCCAGACAGGAAGCTTTGGGGGCCTGATATGGCTAAATCTAGTACCAAATCATGGTGCTGTGTTCTCTGGGGTCCTGCTTTCTACAGCTGAGAGGCAGAATAGCTACAGATGCATTGTATTTAGACAGATTTACCCACAGTGGAGAAATATCATGGATTTTGAATGTCTGACAAAACTAAATTACATTTTAGTCTAATTTTAGTCATCTTGATGAAAACTAAACTTACTTTTTGTCAGTTTTAGTCATCACAGATCTATTTTTTGTTAGTCTTAGTCTAGTTTTTGTCATGGAAAAAAAGGCTGTCGACGAATAGTTTTAGTCGACGAAATTAACACTGGCTCAGCTTCTGTTCCCTTTGTGCTCCATATATGATCAGTCTTGCCTTAAGACTCCTCCGTGCCTCTTCAAAGACCAGCAGGTGTATGTCCCTGCTAACCTGACATGCAGGGGGCATCAAGGCATTTGGGAAAGACAGGGCTTTTAAAAATAATCTTGAAAGGTGATTGGATGAACGTTCTGTCTGTCACATTCATCAATCAAAGTTACAAAATGTAATGTAGCAGCACGCAGCTCTGCAACAAACCTACCAGTAAACACTACTGTAGTTTAGGAGCTGTGGATTATGATGTGTAACAAACAAAACAGCCTCTCTGCCAAGAGGAGCTTACAGTGTGGCTTTTTGCTCTTGTTTGAATAAATAAATGTGGTCCAGTTCTGATTAAAATGCCGATTTACCAATGCTACAGCCAAGCTAACCGCTCCACCAGCTCCCATTGTATACACAGACCCACACTACACCTCCTGCCCCTCTTCCCCTGTAACTCTTGCAAACTCATGCTAAAGCAGGTAAGCAGAAGAGCAGAAACATCTCTGTCATGAAAAGCTTCCAAAGCTGTTTGTTGCTCTTTTGTGTGTAAAGAAATGTGATAAAACTGCAGCTACTCCCAGAGCTAACACAGAGTCTGGCCAATCAGTCGGCGTTGCAAGGTCATGTCCCTGCATGAACCTGGGTAAATGAGGGGGAGGCACAGACAGTCCTTGTCGAGGTCCCCCCTGAACTCTGTCACCACTGCCCAATAAAAAATATTCACAATCATGGCCTGTATAGTTTCACAGTTTCAAGATCCCCTAAAACCAATTTTTTTTTTTTTTCAATTTAACCCACACTGGTAGATCTAAAATCTGTCTCAGTAGATATGGGTCAAATTTGACCTGAAAAGGCCTCAGTGGGCAAACATTTGTAGCACCTGTACAAAAGTGTTGAATTTTTCTGTATTTTATTTTTGCGTGTTCTGGATTATTTTTGGAAAAGTCATCAAATTTCAGGCTAAAAGAATGAGGTTTAGGGTATTTTTACTTCTGTTAGATGTCAAAATGAGGCAAATTTGTCCCAAAACTTCAACCCCCTAATCAAAAGGAAAACTGGCCAATTTGTGGAGACACTTTGGAATAAATTGAAGGAAAACCACTTTTCTTTTTTTTCAGAAGAAGTGACAACATAAGACCAAACTTGGGCCTTCAAATACAATCCTGAGACAAAGTGGCAGTCAGTGCATTGGATAACACCATCGTCACCTAGGATGAAGAAAGCACCACAAAGCAAGTCCAAATTCAAGACGAGGTTTGCTGTTTTCTGTGTGATTAATAAGCCACTTTCTCTAAACTGCATGTGTTTTTGTTAGGTAACAGCAGAAACTCAGCCAAGAAGGAGTAAAGGCACATGGGGAGAGTCAAAAGCAGAGCCAGGTTCGGAGGTAGACAAAACACACCTGAGCCCACTTGTCAAATATTTGTATGTACTGATCATTTCTTGCCATCAAAATACACAAAACCTGGTGACAAAGCCCTCTGGTGATAGGCAAACATACAGCATCACACACTATTTTGTTTAAACTAGCCTATGGATCAACACACACTCACCAACCTTTGTTACTGGAAACTGCATCAAAACTCTGCCTTTTCAAGATAACTCTGTTTATTTGGTATAACGAGTAAAAATTTGGTGAATTCATAGCGCTAAATCACTGTCTTCTGTTTGTCCTATCAGAGCCGTTCGCCAACGCTGCAAAACTTTAAACTGTGGCTTTGCTCTCCCACACACTGTTATAAATTGTAGCTGAAGAAAACTTCAGTACCCTGCCCTTCAAGAATTGCGTCATTGTCTAAAATTTCTTTACTGAATGACGGAAAACTGCTGTTGCCTGTGGGCACATCCAGTGCATTCAGACTTCCATTACTTTCTGTCAATTTTGCTATGATGCAGCTTGATGCCAATGTCAAAAAATGTTTTTATATCATTCTACATTCAGTACTGAATCATGATAAAGTGAAAACTGAATTTTAGAAATGTATTGTGACAAAAAAATGAAATTTCTAAATGACAAATATTTGGACCTTTGCAAAAACACTTGAAACCTAGTTCAGGTTCCTTTAATTTCTCTGGATCTTTTGTGAGATGTTTCTACACCATGACTGGAGTCTACCTATGGTAGATCAAATTGATTAGACATGATTTGGAAAGGCACGTTCCTATATATCAGAACAAAAACCAAGCCATGAGGTCAAAGGAACTGCCTGGAGAGCTCAGAGACAGGATTGTTGCACAGATCCAGGGAAGGCTACAAAAGAGAGTTTGTTGCCTTGAAGGTTCTCAGGGGCACAGTAGCCTCCATAATTCTCAAATGGAAGAAGTTTGGTACAACCAGGACTCTTCCAAGAGCCACCCAAACTGAACAATTAGGAGAAAGGGCCTTAATCAGAGAGGTGACCAAGAACCTGATGGTCCCTCTGAGAGTGCTTTCAGACAGACACGGATCTGGTTCTGGCTCTCGTTCTGTTCTGGAGTCTCAGAACCTTGGTTCTTTTTGGTGAACCAGACCGCATTCACACCATTTAAGCAGAAGTAAAGTGGGAGGACATGACAGACTTGTTTCACCACCTCCAGCTCCACTTTTGCCCAAGTCTTTCCTGCTGTCCTATTCCTTCTTCAGTTTCTTGAGTTAATTATTTGGTCTGGTGTTCAGGTGAATCCAACCTTCGCTATCTCTTCCACAAGTTCGGCATACAACTTGTCCCTCCTTGTACAACTCTCCAGCTCCACCTGGAATTCTGCCAATGCCCAGACTGCAAATTAAACATTTTTTCTACCCAGCAGACCACTTTTTCCCCATTTTCTGTTCAACTTCACAACCTAGAAAGTGACACGCCCACTGATGATGTCACCGTTCCCAAGAAAGAAACAGTTTTTTTTGGTTCCAGCTGAGAACAAACTTTTCAGGTTCAGAAACAATTTTTTCTTGGTTTGAACACGCCGGCCGGTTCAAAATTAGGTTCAGGAACTGGAACCGGCACATAGCCCTGCCAGTCTGAAATACCTATGACTGAGCTCCAGAGATCCTATGTGGAGATGGGACAAAGTTCCAAAAGGACAACCATCACTGCAGCCCTCTGCTGATCTGAGCTTATGGCAGAGCAGTTAGATAGAAGCCTCTCCTTAGTGCAAAACACATGACACCCTACTTGGAGTTTGCAAACACCCCATGTGAAAGCCAAGCAGCCTTTTTTCCTTAGCCCCTGCTCCACACTTGTATCTAAGAAAAGCGAAAGCCCTCATAAAGATCCACTAGGGACTCTGGGAGGGTTTTTACCAGATGCCTTCCTGAAAAATAATATGATAAAATTATTTCAAATCATATATTTTACCAATTTTTAGAAGAATACATGCATGGACTTATATAAATGTAAAATAAGAACATGGTCACTTGGTGAAATTTATGCTAAAATCAGAATAATGTCCTGAAAATGTGGGTCTGTACCTAATTATTTTATTTAGTGATGTGTATTTACGGTCCAACAACGTGTCAAACATTTTCAGGAACAGTGTGGGTCCCTGTTCTCTGGCACCTTTTTTTGGGGATTGTGGGCTAAAAAGTTTGGGAAAAGAGTATACGCAAAGTTTTTTGTCGTATTGGCGTTTCATCCACATGGAAACAGTGTTTTGGGTGACTGTAAATGATACTTTTTGGAAATGGGTCCCAGAGCGCACAAATCCATAAATGACTTCCATTTTGTCTCTGTGGGGACAGCCAGCCGCATCTTTCTTGGAACAATTACGTCACACGTTGCGTAGCTCTCTTAAGACGCCTGTGGGGGTCTGGCCAAAACAACGATGGCAGGTAACACGGTTGTGTTTGTGCTGCAGAAGCTACTGAGCTTGTTATGGCTTTTACAGCAAAATCTGATGCTCCTTTATCACCACCGCAAAATGCACACACCATATGTTCTTAAATCCAACACGGGGAACAACCAGAAGGGCAACTAGAAGAAAGTTTGTGCCAGTTTTCTGTGATCTTCTTCTCTTTTGGTGCATTTCCGTGGCAGCAACACAGCGCCATGGACAGGCTTGGCATGTGCACTACAGCGCTTTCAGTTGTTTTCAGTGGTTCCGTGCTTTTCCGGATATTTCCTGAAACAATCCCATCTTTACAGAAAACTTTTTCAAAACGAAATGGCAATATATCGTTTTCGTCGCTGTGTGGACGGGGCCTGAACAACACAAGCTGATGACTTCAGCACTGCAGAACAGCAGCAGCTCATTGATGTCTCCTCAGATTCAACAATGCCATTGAGAGCCTTGGCCACTCTCTCTTCTTGTATCCTACACGTATGACGTTGTTTTTTTTTCTGCTGTTGCTGCAATTAAAACAAATCAAAGCTGGACATTGGAAATTGCCTGAGATTGTTAGTCTCACAGCTGCATTCAAGACTCAGGAGATCTGTAGCACCAAATAGCCCACAGTAGTCACTCAAACTATGGCAGGACTTACAAATCTTGTAAGTGTTTGTTAAGGTTGTATTTTCAGAGAACTGTTAATCTTCAGGGAGTTAGAATTTTAAAACTCAAAACCTCACTGAAACCTGTTGCTTTCATATTTTGTCTTTGCATACCTGCTAGATGGGGCAAATTTTTGCATTAACCCAGCGACAGAGGAGGAGGACTGGAGGGGTTTGTTGGTATGATTTTTGGCATAAGCAGAGGAAAATGACTGACTTACTTTAAGGGACCTGAGATGAAAATTAGAAAGGCCTTCTCCCCTCTAAAAAGTCGGCAAAAGCACTGCTGCTTAAACACTAATAATGAAGCAAAAAACCTTGGAGGTAATATTGGACAGAAATTTAAATTTCAAAAGCCACATCAATCAAATCACAAAATCTGCATTTTATCATCTTAAGAACATACCAAAAATTAGAGACTTTCTGTCAGCATCCGATGCAGAAAAAATAGTTCATGCATTTGTTTCAAGTAGACTGGACTACTGTAATAGTTTATTTACTGGCCTCCCAAAATCTTCTGTTCAATGGTTACAGCTTATTCAGAATACTGCTGCTAGAGTTCTGACCAGAACGAAAAAGTTTGAGCACATCAGTCCTGTCCTAAAATCCCTCCACAAAGCACTGAATGGCCTTGCTCCTTAGTACATCAGAGACATGCTGATAAGTTATACAACAGTTAGAAGTGGTCTGCAGGTAGCGGCCTTTTGACTGTTCCACATATAAGTTCCATGGCAGGAGAGGCTGCTTTCAGTTTTTATGCCCCTAGTAAATGGAACGCCCTGCCTGCAGACCTGAGAGGGGCTCCAACACTAAATACTTTAAAAAGCAGATTGAAAACGTTACTTTTTGCATCAATTTACAGTTAGATTTCACTGCCTGCTTTCAGTATGTGTGTTAGTGTGCATGTTGTGTAATCTAATCTGTGTGGATCATTTTGGTGTACATGTTGAGCTTTTACCTCTGCTCGGAATCTGTATATCTTGTTCCTAATTTGCAATACAATGATTGTTGCCATCACTTGTTTTTGACTGTGAAGCACATTGTGTAGCCCTGTGTATGAAATGTGCTATATAAATAAAGTTTGATTTGATTTGATGCTTCCATGACTGTTTTTACACATAACTAGCAGCATTTATGTCTACACGCAAGAGAAACTTTGGCATGGAGTCAAATGAAAAAGTTCTTTGACAGCACAAAACATGCCAAAGTCTTCAGGAGGTAGATTACTACAATTGCTTCATAACAAGGTCAAATTAAATCAAAGTCCTGATTCATGCACAGTCCTGATAAGAGTTATTGGTGTTGAAGGTAACCATTGACCTCCTAACCTGTTCTCCATGAGGGTGTCGCTTTGAGGCTAAGATCCACTGCCATGGATAGATGCTGCCTCCCCATACGTAGACCCATCCCTCCATCGGTCATTATAAAAACTCGGCTCGTGTTGGAGTTTTCCAGTCTCGTTATGAGCTCCACCAGGTAAGAAGAGCAGCTGCTGGATTTTTGAGGAGGAAGAGTTTCTTTTCCTTGTATCTTATATGTTTGATTGTTTATAGTTATAACTTTGGGATGATGATATTCCCCTTGTAGTCAGATTTTAACATTTATGAGTATTTGGATCATTCCTTCTTCCAGGTTGTCAGTAGAATCAGAGATACAGGTTGTTAGTTCTTTGACTGCGACTGACTTTACAGCCTGGATCAGGATTATGCAGCAGTTCAGAACAAATCTCCTTGAGCCCTCTTTCTTATTGTAACTAAGCCTAATCTGCACAGATTACAGGCTCTTTTAACAGGCAGCCATATGCTGAGTGAGATCTTACCTGGACAAATGCAAGGATAAGCGTACACGCTCAATAGCAGTGCACTTCAGCTACAAGATCTATTAGACGCACACTTCCATGATTTATCTGAGTTTGGTAAATTTCTTTGCATTGTAAAGACTTCTTTGAAATGTCATGTGTTATAACTGTTGCCCCCTTTCTCTGCTCCAGACCCCCATCATGAACTACCTGGCTCTCACTTTGGCCCTTCTGCTGGCCGTCGGTGAGTTCTGAATTCTTTGGTTCTGGAGAGTAAATGGGGCAGGGTGGTGTGGCGCGCTCTGCAGGAGTGCAGAAGGAGAGCAGAGTGGGCAGAGGAGGAAGATGCTGCGAGAGAGCACGGACAGCAGTTTGTTTGTCTGGGCTACTGTGCTAAAAGAAGCGGCCACCAGAGTACTGGGTGGAGTGGGGAAGGACAGGAGGCACGCACACTTTATCACAACTCTCTGCTGCAAAAATCAGGACATGGTGGGGGTGAAAAGGCTTCACCCCTCCCCCACTGCAGGCCTGACCAAACCGCTGGGCCATGGGACTAACATCAGGAGGCTACTGGACTGTTTACTGCTGACTGGACACAAGGCTGAGGCATTTTAGGGACCCCTACCAGTTTTTAGCTGTTTTCATTGCTCTAGCCTTTCTTTCTCCACACTTGTGTCATTATCCCTCATGTCAAACTTAAAACCAAAGGTGTTTGTGCCTTTGAGATTGTGGCAGTGATCTGTGGAGGCTTTTCAAAAGTGGCTCAAAACCATCTCTTTAAATTGGCCTCTGACCTCTTGATGTGATTTTGCACAGTCTGACTATTTCTGCTTTATCGTAGCTCTTTGTATGAATTTTTGTTGTCCTGCTCTTTAATGGCATTGTTGTGTAAAGAACTTTATGACTTGCTTTGTGAAAGGTGCAATATCAGACTAAATTAGGGTTGCCACCTTGGATTTGTTAAAAAAAGGGACACTTGACCAAATGTTTGGGATGGAGGGCTCGGGCATTATTACCAGTTCAGACTGACCAAATTAACATAAAATTTGGCTTGTTTTTTTCCGTGCTGGTGGCTTGCATGTATTTGCTCCATCTCCTTCCTCGTCAGTCGTCTCTCCTCCCATTTCAAATGAAGATGCTAAAACTTGGTGAAAAGAAGACCTCAGTGTGGACGTCTGCTAATTCAGCTTGCTGTCTCTCTTCGGTCAACTTTCCCTCCCTGCTTGCGTGAGCCGCTTTGAGCGCTGGCGTGCGTGTGACACACACATAGACGGGAAGAAAACAGAGACAATTTTAAATAGCCATAGAAGCACGGGGGACCTTTCTAGACTACAGAACGAAGGAAATCAAATGAGGTTTTTGCATTTTCCCCAAAAAGCGGGACAAATTGTGTCCTGGGAGAGATTTTTTTTTTCCCGGGACAGCTGGTAAAGAAAGAGAACAATTCTGGGAAAAACGGGACAACTCTAGACTAAATACTTAATTTGTACCTGGCATCTTTTTAAGAGTTGACTGTTTTACCTTTTCCCTCCTCAGGCTCACAGGCTGCTCACATCCCTTCCATGACTGCTGAAGACATACCCGTATACATGCAACAGTTGAGGAGGCTGTGGATCACCACTTGGCCCATGGTAAACAACGTATTGGCACAGCCCTGGAGGGTGATAAATCCTGAAATCAGGTAAAGTCAGGACAATTTTCCTGTGTAGTTTCACTTTCTATTATTCATACTTGCAGAAAAAATTGTTTGCTGTATTGTTGTCATGAGGTGCCTTTTTAAAGCCTTTAGTTGCTCATTGTTGGTTTTATTTACAGTGTGCTTATATGGTGTTGCACCCCCTTTTGTTTTTCTCTCAGTGCTCAGGTCAAATCCCTTTTGCAAATGGTACAGGCAAACATCCAAGACAAGATCCAGGGAACTCAAGAAACTGTCCGAACCGTTTCTGATGCTGTCCACCACCGTAATGGAAGCCACAGCAGAAATGCGAGAATCCATTATGGCGGAAATTGATAACCTTAAATTACAGCTTGATCCCCACCGTGAAAAAGCACAAGAAGTTTTCAGCAGCCACCTGGAGCAGTACCAGACCATAGTTGGACCCATCGCTGAGGAATACCAAAGAAGGAGTGAAGCTGAAATGGCTGCCCTCAAGGCCAAGCTGGAGCCAATCGGGGAAAATCTGAGAGAACTAGTACCACGTAATGTGGAGGAAACCAAGAACGCCCTAATGCCTATTTTGGGATTTTTGAAGTCAAGGGGGGAAACATGGTTGCAGACAGCAAAGGAGCATGTTGGCCCCTACATCCAAGCATACAAGACTGAGATCAAGAACTTTGTAAGAAATACAAAGGAGAGGGCAGGACGGATCACAGATGAAGAGTGGACATCCCTGCGTGAGAAGGTCACAGCACACGGCCAAAAAATTGCTGAAAATCTCATGGAAATTAAGAGGGATATCTTTGGTTAGTCATCCCTAAATCCGCTCTACTCTGTTCTTTTAACCCCACCTTTCTATATCCAAAATCCATTCCACCTTCATCTCCATGACAACTTTCAACAAACCTTTGAATACACTCACACAACCACATGCTTCACTCTCTACATGTCAGGCCGAGCTTCTCTCATGTATGTGAATTTACCATCATGTGTCCGAATGATTCTATTGTGATGAGGAATAGATCAATAAACATCTGACTGTTATTACAACCATGATCTCTGGCTATGATTTGAATGGATGTATCACTTAGATCAGGGGTGTCAAACTCAATCACAGCAAGGGCCAGAGTCTGGATTCAGGACCACCCTTAGGGCCTAACAGGGTCACACTTTTAACCATAAACTGTCAACCTTGCTTCACCGGTAATAAAATATGAAAATCCCCCCAAAAAACAACTTAGTGCTGATGATAAATGATTTTGACATTTAAAAAGTTAAAAAGATAAGTTTAAAGGCTCCTACTCTGAGAAAAGAAAATGTATTAGTTCAAAAAGGTCAAAACATGAAATCAAAAAATTATGTTTTTTTTAATGGCAAATACTTTAGGAATAAGTCAATCATAAGCTTTAAAGGTCAAAATATGAAATAAAATCTGTAATCATTAAATTAAAAGTCAAAATATGATTCAAAATGTTAAATTGTGAGTCTAAAAGGCTTATGAAGTCAAAGTTTACTGTTGAAAATATGAGGTAAAATACAAAATAATTGTTTAAAAAGGTCAAAATATACTTCAAAAAGAACCCTGCATGATCAGACAAGTTTGTCTTGTTGGATAGATATTTGTATGTCTCAGATGTTTATTTAACTAAAATCCTCACTAAAAATCCCACATATCTACATCTTGAGTTCATATCAGCTCATAAACTCACCAGGAGACCGCCATGTTTTGATCCACATCACATTAGTGTGACATTACGGTTCCGCAGCGCTCCTCTCCTCGCTAAGCAGTGACTGTTTTTCAGACGGTTTTGTTGCTTGCAGCTGTTGCTGCCATGAGTTTGCTGCGCGTTGGTTTTGTCTCCCTGCTGTCAAAGCTCTGTCATTCTTCTAAGTTTTACCTCAATAAAACTCCCTACAAGTGAGGAATTCACTATATAGTGGAGGTGTGCTTGGAGATTTTCAAAATAAAAGTATTATGTACATACGAACGAAGCTTCTCCAAAGAAATGCTGAAGTGGACTTTTAATTTGAAAGGCGCAATCAGGAAGTCCTTTCAGTTATCTTTACCTGAACCGTGTGGAAACAGAAAGCTTCATAAAGTAGTGATGTGCGATACCACTGATTTCCTTTCCGATCCGATACCAAGTAAAATTCAGGCTGGTATCGTCGATACTGATCCGATACCAATACTTTCCGTGAATTCTTAATCTTATTTTGATTCAGCCATGTGTGTAGACTCTTAAAACAGCCTACACTAAAACTAAAGAATTAATAGTTTTCATACACTTGCCATTATATATGAAAAGTTATGTGACTCATTGAAATTGCAAGTAAAATACATAATTTAATGAAAATAAAATAAATGTCATAATAACTGCGTAAGTTTGTCAATACCTGCATTTTAAAATATTCCATTAACCATCAGTCAAAAGAAATCAGACTGAAAATAGCACAAGTATTTTATAGATACAAAGTTATTATCAGTCTTATTTATAAAATGTTTTTCAATGTTACAATGTTACAATGTCATTTAGCAGACGCTTTTCTCCAAAGCGACGTACATTTGAGAGCGAGCAGTTGTATCTTTGTTTTTTAAAGCCCACAATGGCTGTTTTATTGCAAGAATTATGCATATTTTAGTAAGACCTAGCCTATGTCATGTGTTATAACAATAGTGTAATGTTTTTAGTATCTGTCTCCCCCTTTTGGTTATTTAAGGTAATTGAATTTCTGTAGTGTAGTTTGCCATCAGATCTGATTGGTTCATTTGGTCACATGACTTAGCTGAGTCACAGTAGGAGCTGTGGTTGGGAGACATTGCCATGCGGTCAGCCTGCTTCATCAGCTGCCTTTCTTTCCTTCCCCGTTCCTGAAAGCATCGCTTGTAAGTTTGTTTTTCACTTGTGGCTTATTATATTGATTCATCTCTGTTGTTTATGTTTCATATTGCCATAAATCAAAATTTAGAAGTGAGCTAATGATGCTGAGAGATAGCCGTACATGATGCTAGTTTTTTCCTATGCTAGTTTTGATAGCTTTAATTTGCATGTAGCACGGCTACTGATTTATGTTGAATTTATGACTGTTTGTAGTGTTTCAGTTATATATGAACCTAATTTCTGATTGATATTCTTGTACAGTAGATTTATGCAGCAGCTGTTTTGTATGCATGTATGATGTGTATTTAATTGCATCATATAACTGATACAGAATTATTTGTATATTTCAGTTATACAAAAATAAAACGAAAGAGAATGACAGCAACAGTAAAGACCTTGCAACTTTACTCCAGCTTCTGACGTCTCTTCAGTCTGTTAGCTATCTGTCGATTTGTGTACGGACAATCACACACATTGAGGACAGAATAGCCTATGTAATCCCCTTTAAATGTTTTACTTTACAGGTAACCTTACCTGACTAAATTTAGGCCTACTGAATGGATGTGAGGTGATCTCAGGGACAAAGATTTTACTCCAAGCTGAACTCATGCAGTTGTTTATTGTGGCATTTCTTAATTTCATTACTGATTTAATGACCATATTTATTAATGAACATTTGAATAGAATGGGATTCCGTAGCTTTAAGAATGCAGGGAACTCATGTTGTTTGACCATTAAAACAAAACCCAAGTCTAGTAGTCAGACGTATATATCACTTTCCCAAAATTCAGGGGCAGTGCTACACATCTCCAACAGCTCCTTATATATTATTATTTTATCCTATATATTATATCCTTATATTATTATTATATATTATTCTCTCTGTCTGCACCTGGATAGTGTCTGCCCGCAGCACTAAAAGGACTCTCGAGTGACGTCTGTCTCGCCCTGGCAGCACCTGTCTCTCTCCTCTCCTGCTCTCTGGATCGCCTCATCATATTCTGTTTTATGATTCTCAGGTGTTTAACGGGGTTTGTGGTGTTGCCACAATACTTAACTGTCTTCTTACACACATCACGTGCCATATCGTTGCTGTTTGTGGTTCTGAAATGTCCACGTGCGATCATGCGTTTTAGCTAGCAGCATTGCGCTGTGAATCTGTGACGCTCTTACAGAGCCGTATTACGCATGTGACTGACAGGCGAAAGAAGAAGTGGTTCCTACCAACTGGGAATGATACAACAAGTTCGTGATAGTTTTACTTTCCATTGTGTTCCTGATAATGGTAAACTATATATTTGTTCACAGTTGTTAAAATATCGATATTTTCACATGAGAATCGATTCTAGAACATAAATCTCTGGTATTGGAAGGATCGATATTTCAGTATCGATCCGCACATCACTTTCATAAAGAAGAGAAGTTCGGGGAACAACTTTATTAAACAGACGCATTTTAGCTCGTGGCCTTCATCTGGTTCATCACAAAAACAGATTTCAAACATTTTCTACCCATGTGGACATAAATACTTGCTACAACAAGGTAAATATGGCTCTGTATTTATCATTTTCCTGTCGAGATGGACAGATAACCGCTCATGGTGCAAATATAAAATAGAAGAGACCTCTAATTTTAGGGTCCTCCATGTGTGAGACGTGCTGCGTTTCTGAGATGTAGCCCTAACACTGGCTACCGCTCTGAAACAGGTTACTGCACAGGAGCAGTGAGGATCACACCACTGAACTGTGACGTCACCGTGCCAGCGCAGACCAAAACATGGCGGTCTCCTGGTTAATTTACAAAGTCAAATGACTCAAAATGCAGATATCTTGTGAGTTTTTTAGTTCAATAACTATATGAGAGATACAAATATCTATCCAACAAGATGAACTTGTCTGATCATGCAGAGTTCTTTGTAAAAATTAGAATTCTGAATCTTAAAGCACAAAGTTTTATACCAGAAGTCAAAATTAGGAGTTAAAATGCTCAAAGTAAGACATTTTTGTGACTTAATAAGAATATCTTAAATTCTCAAGGATAAGTTCACATTTTATACTTCTGCAGACCTCATAGTGATGGGCCAGTTAGCACAGTAACATGAGATCATGTTGCGGGTGGGATTTTACCGTTCCACGGGCTGGATTTGGACCCCGGGCCTTGAGTTTGACATCTGTGACTTGGATGTAGAGTAGTTTACCTTTTTACCCATTCATTAGTTTTCTACGCTGAAGCCCACCTAAGCCCGATGATGGCTTTTTAACCTTTATGCTGTCCTCGAGTTTGGCTCGTTTTCAAGCGTTTTTACTGAATAAATTTGGGATTCATTGATGTAGTTGCCTAAGAATAACATGGATGTTTCCTACAACACATAGTCCAAAAAGGTTCATTATGTCTGTGCTTAATGATATACTTTTACTTTCGTCTATAACAGACAAAAAAAGTTTTGAGTTCATACCTTTACACGTTTCGACCTTTCCGTTTTCATCAGAAGTGTCACCTGATGGTAGTGTGACGTGTCCTTATCAGCTGAGGGTGTGAACTAAAAGCTTTTTTGTCTGTTATAGATGAAAGTATAAGTATTTCCTACAACACACTTTGAAAACACCCTGGATCAGCTTTTCATAAACTTCAGTATTCTATGACAACAACACTGAGACAACAGATTACTTTGACTTTCAAAGGTTTATTTGCTGTTGTGCATTTATGTAAACAATAAAATAAATACTTTAAAAATGAGCAGTTATCACATACAGAGCAGAGCAGAGTCGAGTGGTGCTTCTGACATGCACCATGAACGGATCACAGTACAATCTGAGGAAAGCAGAGCATTGACTAAAGAGTTCAAGAGTAGAGTTGGACTGCAAAGACGTGGAAACTGCAGGTAAGAAAAAGAGAAAGTGTTGTGAAGTTTTTGTAACGTGTCATTGATTTAATACGTGGGTTCATCTGCAACTCTGTTACTACCAACAATAATCAGTCCTGGCTTTTGTAAAGTAGTTGCTGTTTGCACCGATGCCTATTTGCATGTGAGGAGAACATTACATTTACATTTACATTACATACATTTTTTTTTACATGCTCACAAATAGGATACAAACACCCAGGGTGCTATTGCTTTGCAAATCAATCTGCTTGATTTACCCTGTGCACATGTGCCATGGATTAGCTATCTTTTCCTGTCATTTGCACAGGTTTAGGAGTGCAAAAGCAGTGCAATTCTTTTGTGTTTTTGACTCTATATATTTATCTTTTTTTCTTAGGCTTGGCTCTTTTGCTCTTCCATTGTTTACTTAACTTCAATATATGACTATATGAGCAGAAATGACAGAAAAATAAAAAATCGACGTTTTCTTAATCATATTTTTGTTTCATAAACATGGAATTTCAGTGCAAATGCTTTCAGATAAATTAACATGCACTGAAAGTGTTTGTGGGGTCACAAAGTACAGTTAATGAGCTGCTGTCATTTATTTATATCAATCAGGTATCTGCAAAATCACTCACATTTTTGGGTTCCCTGTCTGCTCTGACACTAACGGCTCCACTAAAAGGTCAGTTCTAAAGGGGGCTTATAACTCTGACCTGGTAGTTTTTGGTTTCAGTGAAATAATTTTGTTTCTGTGTGTAAATTAAAATAATATAAGCATCCAATATAAAACTAGGATGTTTGGAAAAGCTGTGTTAAAAACTCTCCACTCTGTTTAACAGCGCTTGGGAAATACTCAAGATAAAGTAGGGAGGCTAATAATTATGTCCTTATGTGTGTTGTCATTTTTGGAAGTGTTATATTTTTCCAATATGACAGAGCTCCAGTTACTCTTGAAGATCTATGAAGAATATACACTATACATCCTTAAGGAACACCTAAAGTTACAGGTGGACACTCTAACTCAGTGGATAACTTCCCTCATGGTGTAAATGTGTCTAACAAAAAAACAACAATCCATTGGAAACATAATCAAAAGAGCCCCAACAGGGATCACTGTACAACAGGCCATATGCAAACACATCTAAACACTTTTCCCAGGGGCATGATGGGGAACTTCCCCCTAACATCCACCCAGATTTTAAAATGCAGTTTAAAATTACACTTAAGGGGTTCAAATCAGCTCAGAAATGTTAAACCCTGAGATATCAACACTCCAGTTTTGCTGTTTGTGGATCTGATGAGGAATCACTTCGTGCTTCTGTGCAGTCAACAGAGGTGGAAAAAGTACAACAGTATTGTTCTCAAGTAAAAAGTACAGTTATTCTGGTTAAAACTTAAGTTAAAGTAAAAGTACCGATTTAAAAATGTACTCCAAAAGGTACAAGTACCCCCCAAAACATACCGAGTTACAATATTTTTTTTCGGAGGAGTCTTATTTTTTCAAGTAAGAATTAACAGAGTTACAAGTCATCTCAAAAGAGCCACATGTGAATGCTGATTTACGTAAGTATGTCCAGAATGCTGCTGCTAGCGCTAAAAAGTGTAGCACATCCATTTTAAAAGTCCTAAAATTTTAAAACTTGTTTTTAAAATACTCCATCGCTTGCTTACTTCCTATTTATCTGAACTTTTAATCCTCTACAATCCAACACTCTCATCACTCTCATCACCCTTTTTCAGTTTGTAGTGGACATTCTGAGCAGTAATAATCACATTCAAGATGACGGAATCAGTTGCCCCCTCACATTAGATCTGCCAACTCACCAGGTTTGTTTGAATCAGTTTAAAGTGCTATTTTTCTTTCCTTGACCTATGACTCAAATTAGACTGTTCTCTTATACCTCTTTCTATTAACACAACATTCCCAGTGTTAACATCTTCTCACAGTCTCTGTTTATTGAGCTGTTTTGTATGTACATGTTTATTTGTATCGAGCCTTTCTCTATAAAGCACTTTGGTTGGCTCATGCTGTTTTTAAATGTGCTATATAACAAATTTGATTCTGACTGGTTCTGTATATTCATAGGAAGAAAGAAAATGTTGCCTTCTCTGTATCAGGTTAATGATTGTCATTAATAATACGTGGAAATCACTTGATGCCAAGTGGTTTGTGTTCCTTGCGTAACATTTGTTCCAGCCGCCCACATACAAACTCATGTCATCAATGTGTAACAAAAAGCTGGAAAAACATCGAAAGCGTCAATAGAAATGCTTCCTAAAAGCACTGTTGATTTCTGTAAAAATAGGTGTCATTAAAAAATATCTCAACAGAATCCTTTTATAACATTGCACCACCTCAGCCTGTACACAGTTAACAGTCGAAAAAACACAGTGTTTCACAGATAGAAATGACGAGTTGAGGGGGGTTTCTTTTCATCTACCAAGGAGGAGGATGGATAGTTTTAAGTTAGGGGTGTCAAACTCAAGGCCCATGGGCAAAATCAAGCCTGTGGACACTTATACCGGGCCAGCAAAATTATGTCATATTATCATTAAAAAAGATATATTTATAGGTCATTATTTTGAATTTTATCTCAGGTTTTAACCTTTTTAACTCCTAACTTTGACTTGCAATCCCGTATTTTGACCTTTTAGTCATCTTGCTCTCTGTCCCTGCTCTCTTCACCTCCATCATCCTCACCTTGCTCTGTATCCCTGCTTTCTTCACCTCTCTTATCCTCACCTTGACCTCCATCCCTGCCTCGTTCACCTCCATCATACTCACTTTTTCTATGTCCCTGCTTTCTTTACCTCCATCATTCTCTTCTTGCTCTTTGTCCTTGCCATCTTCTCCTCTATCTTCTCTTCCTGCTCTCTGTCCCTGCTTTCTTCACCTCCATTGTTCTCTTTTTTCTTTGTATTGCTGCTTTCTTCTCCTCCATCATCCTCTTCTGCTTTCTTCACCTCCATCACCCTCATTTTGCTCTCTGTCCCTGTTTTCCTCACCGCCATCATCCTCATCTTGTTCTTTGTCCTTTTCATTTTTCTCCTCCATCATCCTCTTCTTGCTCTCTGTCCTGGCTTTCTTCACATCCATCATCCTCAACTTGCTTTCCATTGCCGCTTTCTTCTCCTCCGTTGTCTTCTTCTGGCTCACTGCTTTCTTCTCCTCCATCATCCTCTCCTTGCTTTCTGTCCACTGTCAATATATATTCAGAAAAGTCTACAGTACTATAAATGTATTTCTTTACTTCTGTATTTGATGCAAACTTCAGTCTGTTGACCATGTCATGTAGTCACTTTTGATTCAATAGTGATCCTTATTATTAAAAAAGTCAAATTTATAGAACACACAGGCTTCTCAAGCACCCTCCCACCATCACCTACATGGGCCCGGATCTCCTTTTTGCTCCTTGTGCTACACCTACACTTCTACCTACTCCTCTTCAGACACACTCAATTTTGTTTATTTTTGTATGTTGTTTTAGATTTTTATATTGTTCAAAATACGGTTATTCATTCAAATAAACTACAAGTTAAAAAATAGTTACATAAGTTTTAATCAGGCGCTTGTTGTCTCAGGCCACTTTGTAATCTAAAGTCGGTTTCATTGTCATTTTATCAGCCTGTGACACAACTATAATGGTTTAGATTATTGCAGAAAAATCATTGTCAGAAGTATGTCCAAAACAAAATGAGACAAGTTAGAAATTTCTTTAAAAGCACAAAAAATGTTCAAACCTTCTTGATACGTATTACTCATAGATAGAGGCAGATTGAACCACCGATTTTAATACATAAACCTCTACTAAAGTCCTGATTCATGTTTGGTGCTGATAAGGACTGTTGGTGTTTGTGCTCTGGTTGATTGTTTGCCCTGTAGGTGACCATTGAACTCCCAACCCACTCTCCATGAGGGTGAGGGTTTGAGGCTGAGGTCCACTGCCATGGGGACACGCTGTCTCCACATCCGTAGACCCATCCCTCCATCGGTCACCATAAAAACTCTGCTGATGCTGAAGTTCTCCAGTCCTGTCACAAGCTCCACCAGGTAAGAAGAGCAGCTGTTGTTACTGTTACTGTGTTTTTGAGGAGGAAGGAAAAATACTTCAGAACAGCTTTATTTCTGTCTCTCCATTAGCTTGTGAAATATTAACCCCTGTGTCACTGATGGATTTGATTGTATGAAGCTGTAACTTTGATAATGTTCATCTTGCAGTTGAATTTTAGCACTATTTCAATGATTCCTGCTTCCAGATGATGAGTAGGATCAGAGATACAGGCTGTTAATTATTTGACTGTGATTGAACTTTACAGCCTGGATCAGGATGAAGCATTTTGAGCTCTGTCTCTCATTGTAACCGGGCCTTTTAGACACACACACTTCCATTATTTATCTGAGTGTTGCTCATTTCTTTGCATTGTAAAAACTTCTTTGTGTTTGCTGAATTTTACAATAACCATTTTCCCTTTTTCTCCTCTCCAGACCGCCATCATGAAGTACCTGTCTCTTGCTCTCGCCCTCCTGCTGGCTGTCGGTGAGTTCTGAATTCTTTGGTTCTGGAGCGTAAACAAAGAGTCTTTACCTGTATGAACATCTTAGTTCATCATAACATGATAGTTCAAATAATTCTACCTGGAACCTTCTTTACAGAAGAGGATAAGTTAAACCTGTGAAGGAAAAACATTAAAGGGCAAATCAAGAATAAAATAAAAATTTCTAGACTAAAGTTGAAATGCAATTTCAAGAAAAAAGTCGAAACTTGCTAGTACAAACAGTGGATTAGTGAGTGTATAAGAGCTAAATAGACAGAATGTCTATGTTATATCCAATTGTGAACTATAGCTTCACATGTTAATCAATATAAGGCATTTTTTAGAGAAAATTATAATTCTCTGCTGCTGTCTTAAACACTTGAACATTAACAGGAGATAACCTGTAGTGATGCAGGGGTGACAGACTGAACCTCAACACCTAATTGGAGAGCAAAAGAAGATTGATCACTAGTTTATTGATCATGGACAGTACGTGTGGTTCTTTGGAAACTCTAGTTAAAAGTATGCGTACATGAAGCCATAGAGCACTATGTTACATTTTTGTATGGAATTTAGAAAATAAACATGTTTTTATTGCTGTCATGCAGCAGCTTCATGCCTTACCTTCAGAAATGTCTGCATTTGTTTAAACTGATTTTGCTTATCCTGTGTGATTGCATCACATTACTATATTTTATAAACTACAACAAACAGCCGATCTTAGACACTGTGTTTCTGAGCTAACAGAGGAAGAATCACTGTTGTTAAATCCAGTTCTGAAGGATAGGGCATTCAGAGCAGTGTTGTAGTCAGGCCACCAAACCTCGAGTCCCGAGTCCTGAGTGTTCAAGTCTGAGTGCACCAAAGAAAAATCAGAGGTTAGTCAAGTTGAGTCCCCACTACATATGTTCAAGTCCTAGACGACACCCTAGTACCTAAAACCCAATAAAAATTAAATTATTAATCATTTTAAGCCAATCCAGCATCCAAGGTGGGCTACATTGATGTGTTAATTAATTTATGATTGTCTTCAACTTTTAATTTTAAAGGACTAGTGGAGCTGTTTACAACAACTGTGCACGAATAAAACCAAACATCTAAAGATCAGTGGTTGAGTGGCCTTAGAGACAGAGTTCATTTTGGCAACTGTTTTTGTTCTGGTCTTTGGACAAAAATATGTTAAGTTTTAGTCACATTTTAGTCATTTCTGTCCTTTTTAGTTTTAGTCTAGTTTTAGTCGACAAAAACTCCAAAACATTTTAGTCTAGTTTTAGTCCATATAAAGTCCTCACATTTTAGTCTGAACTTTTAGTACAAGCATTTATTTTCTTGCCTAAATCTGGTACCAAATCATGGTAGTGTGTTCTCTGCACTCTGCCAAACCTGGGGTCCCTGCTTTCTACAGCTGAGAGGAAGAATAGATACAGATGCATTTGCATTTTGACAGATTTACCCGCAGTGGAGAAATATCACAGATCAGCGAAAGTCTAACAAAAACTAAATTACATTTTAGTTTAGTTTTGGTCAGTTTTAGTCATCACAGATCTATTTTCGTTAGCTTCAGTCTAGTTTTGTCATGGAAAAAAGGCTGCCAATGAATAGTTTTAGTCGTAGTTTTAGTCAACGAAATTAGCACTGGCCAGGATGCTAGGATATACAGCATAACAGATTGGAACAGTTTCTCTGTGGAGTTTAGGGAGTCTTTGGTAAAAATGGGCCAAAAGATGTTGCCTCAAACCAATGCACAATTGAAAACTTTAGAATCATTTTATTTTTTACCTAGAAAACCTCTTCTTTCTTGGTCACTATTTTCCCATGGCTTTGGCTACTAGTTTTGCTCTCTTTCATTGCATAGTCACAAAACAACACAGGCTTTCAGGGTATGAAATAAAATGCTTTTTAAATTTTTGGGAGTAAAAATGTTTGAGCCAACGTTGCTTTGTGGTCCATTTTACAAAAAGAACGCACTAAATTCTAGGGAGAAACTGTACCCACCTGTTACAGTGTACAGCCTAGCTTCCTGGCCGGCACCACAGACAATTATATACGTAGACACCTCACTGACTGTGTTTGCCCACTGCAGCTATACGTCAGCATGTCCGCCATATTTCCAGAGGCAAGACCGTTCCATAAACAAATTCAAGTATATAGGGGATGAAGGGTTTTGTTATTGTTTGAAATGTTATTCCATGCCATCTTGTCAGCCCCATGCAGCACAGGAGTGAGGCATCTTGCCCAGGAATGCCTCTGGCAAAATGACGGCGGCGTTGACGTACGGCCCACTGGCCAATGGGGTGTCTACGTATATAATGTCTATGGCCGACACAACCAGCAAGTCCATCTTAAAGAGGCATTGCTCACTGAAATCACAGGATGCTACGTATCTCATTTGATTGAACGTCTTGACATTTTGTTGGGGGGCTAAGCGCACAATCACAAATGCCATCACAGCCATGCTAATAATGGATCTGAGTTTATCCCTGTTAGTAAGATTAATCTTGACAGCCCTAATATCTTCTTAAGTGCAATTTATTTTCCTGCCATCTTCTTAGAGTCTTTGTTTTTTTTTTTTCTCTATATCTTTTGTTTTATTTCCTCTACAGGCTCCCGGGCTGCGCCCATGTCTTTTGATGATGCACCCTCAGCATTAAACCATGCTAGGAGTGTTATGAATATGTACCTGGACATTGTCAAAGACAGTACCCTCAGAGCTCTGGAACAGATTGACCATGCTGAAACCAGGTAATGCCATGTCTTTTATTCTCCAGTCCCACTGTGGTTAACATCTCTTTGCATGATATCCCTTCATATAGTCCTGTAGACTTCTGTTACTCATGGAGGATTTTTTTACAGTATGCTTAAATAGTGTGGCATTTCCTCTTTCAGGGACATGCTGAAAAATCATGTGCAGAACACATACCAGAGGATCAAGGACACTCAGGAAACCGTCCAGCCTATGACTGACGGTGCTCTTGCCACTGCGATCGAAGCCACAAGAGACATGCGTCAATCTATCGCGCAAGAAATCGAAAGCCTGAAAACTGATCTTGAGCCCAAACGTGAACACCTGCGCCAAGTTGTCCAGCAGCACATGGACCAGTACCGTGCCATGATCGAGCCCATTGCCCAGGAGTACCAGAAAAGGCACGAAGCTGAAATGGAACCCGTGAGGGCCAGGCTGGAGCCAGTCATGGGAGAGCTTAAAGAAAAAATAACAACCAACTGGGAGGAGACCAAGGGTGCCCTGATGCCCATCATCGAGTCTGTGAGGGCCAAGGGTCAAACATGGTTGCAGGCCGCAAAGGAGAGTGCTGGCCCTTACGTCCAAGAATACAAGGAGCAAATCAAGAACTACATGACAGGTGCAATGGAGCAGGCTCGTAACATCAACGCTGAAGACTTGCGCGGGAAGGTTGCACCAAAGGCCCAGGTAGTAGCTGGAAAACTCAAGGAAATCATGGAAGACATTGTTGCTGCCATCAACAAGGCCTAAATCTTCTACCTTGGTTCCTTTTCCCCATCTGTCCAAAATCCATTCCACCTTCCTTTCCATTCCAGCTTCCCCGACAAAAGCCTCCCAAAATGAAGCTAACTCCTGTCTCATGAAGCACAACGGCGAGACTCTAATGCTTTCTCCCATGCAAACATCTTACTTTGTTTGACATGCAGGCATTAATACACTCACACACTCACATGCTTCACTATTCATGTCATGGCATATTGCTCTCATGTGTGTGAATTCACCATCAAGTGTCTGAACCTCTGTGTGATGATTGAAAAACAGATCAATAAACATCTGACTGTTTTTACAACTATGATCTCTGACTATGATTTGAACAGTTTATTACTTAGATGTAGAATAATTAACCTTGTTCTCCATTCATGTGTTATCTACACAGAAGCACAAGATGTCCTTCTGCATACCTGCATATCACTTTGTTTCAGTAAAATATCTCCCATGCAAGATTAACACTGAAAAACTACGAGAGTTATTCAAACTGTTGAAGGGCAGGATCAAATTTACCAAAATAAAACACAGGTAAAGCTAAGTCTTTATGGTTTAAGAATGCAGTTGTCAAAAAGCAGAAGTGGCTGTTACTTGTTGAAGCCAATATAAGATACTTATTTTCTATCAGTGATATGTGAGTGGACACCTTAAAAACAGCCTTACAACAGTGAAAGTTCCACATACTTCCTGTTATGCAATTCTTCCTTAAAGCCCCTTTAAAGTAAACTTCAGATGAAACACTGCCACATCTCTGCAGCCACAGTAATGTACAGTTTGACTTTAAATCATGAAAAAGAAGGAAAAGATACAGAATCAAACACAATGCAATACATGCAGACAATAATAATTTAAAAGTCAGATAATGAAGAAATGTGCAGGTTAAACCAAATAAACCCATATGGCAGGGGTTACCAGGTACATTTGCACAAGGGCCAGCTTTAGTCTGGACAGAAACTCTGGGGGCCGGACTTTCAAATACACCAAAATTAAATAAATATTTTGGTCTGAAAGAAATGTAATTGTAGTAGTATTAGATTTTCTTTCAAAACGCAGGGTGTTTTAGGAATTACTAGTGTGTTCTGTCCCCATTACTGTATCTATAATTCACCAGGCCACAAGGAGACAGGCTTGACAACAGAGTCGGCTGGGCCCCTGAAAATCCCAGAGAATGGGCCCTCCCCAATTGTGATTTAGTACTAGTATTAACTGATTTTTGAAACTTTTAACCCCTTTTTGATACTTATTGCCCCTTTTTGCCTCTTTAAACCAATTTTGCAAGATTTTAACACCTTTAAAACACTTTTCCTGCATGTTTTATCCCCTTTGTGCCACTCTTATCCATTTCCTCTTACTCCTCTTCATTACCTTTTCTGTCATTTGTAACCAATTGTTGATACTTTTTGCCCCTTTTTTCTGTTTTACCAATTTTGCCACATTTTAACCTCTTTTCACAACTTTTTCTGCCAATTTTGTCCTTTTTGCCACTCCATAACCCATTTTGCCACTTATCACCCATTTTTTCTACTCTCTAACCCCTTTTAGCCACTTTATCCAGTCATTTTTGCAGCACTTCTGCCAACCTTAACCCTTTTTTAAAATATCTACTAATCATTAAAGTAAATTTCAGTAAAAACAGATCAAATCCAAGTCTTTCTAAAACTATTTCAATATTATTTGTTTGTGGGATGGATTGAACAGCTGCAGACATTTAAAGCCAAAAGGATACTCTTAAAACCACATCTTCTTTTCTGAATTTAATGATCTTTCAGGGGCCAGACAGGAAGCTTTGGGGGGCCTGATATGGCTAAATCTAGTACCAAATCATGGTGCTGTGTTCTCTGGGGTCCCTGCTTTCTACAGCTGAGAGGCAGAATAGCTACAGATGCATTGTATTTAGACAGATTTACCCACAGTGGAGAAATATCATGGATTTTGAATGTCTGACAAAAACTAAATTACATTTTAGTCTAATTTTAGTCATCTTGATGAAAACTAAACTTACTTTTTGTCAGTTTTAGTCATCACAGATCTATTTTTTGTTAGTCTTAGTCTAGTTTTTGTCATGGAAAAAAAGGCTGTCGACGAATAGTTTTAGTCGACGAAATTAACACTGGCTCAGCTTCTGTTCCCTTTGTGCTCCATATATGATCAGTCTTGCCTTAAGACTCCTCCGTGCCTCTTCAAAGACCAGCAGGTGTATGTCCCTGCTAACCTGACATGCAGGGGGCATCAAGGCATTTGGGAAAGACAGGGCTTTTAAAAATAATCTTGAAAGGTGATTGGATGAACGTTCTGTCTGTCACATTCATCAATCAAAGTTACAAAATGTAATGTAGCAGCACGCAGCTCTGCAACAAACCTACCAGTAAACACTACTGTAGTTTAGGAGCTGTGGATTATGATGTGTAACAAACAAAACAGCCTCTCTGCCAAGAGGAGCTTACAGTGTGGCTTTTGCTCTTGTTTGAATAAATAAATGTGGTCCAGTTCTGATTAAAATGCCGATTTACCAATGCTACAGCCAAGCTAACCGCTCCACCAGCTCCCATTGTATACACAGACCCACACTACACCTCCTGCCCCTCTTCCTGTAACTCTTGCAAACTCATGCTAAAGCAGGTAAGCAGAAGAGCAGAAACATCTCTGTCATGAAAAGCTTCCAAAGCTGTTTGTTGCTCTTTTGTGTGTAAAGAAATGTGATAAAACTGCAGCTACTCCCAGAGCTAACACAGAGTCTGGCCAATCAGTCGGCGTTGCAAGGTCATGTCCCTGCATGAACCTGGGTAAATGAGGGGGAGGCACAGACAGTCCTTGTCGAGGTCCCCCCTGAACTCTGTCACCACTGCCCAATAAAAAATATTCACAATCATGGCCTGTATAGTTTCACAGTTTCAAGATCCCCTAAAACCAATTTTTTTTTTTCAATTTAACCCACACTGGTAGATCTAAAATCTGTCTCAGTAGATATGGGTCAAATTTGACCTGAAAAGGCCTCAGTGGGCAAACATTTGTAGCACCTGTACAAAAGTGTTGAATTTTTCTGTATTTTATTTTTGCGTGTTCTGGATTATTTTTGGAAAAGTCATCAAATTTCAGGCTAAAAGAATGAGGTTTAGGGTATTTTTACTTCTGTTAGATGTCAAAATGAGGCAAATTTGTCCCAAAACTTCAACCCCCTAATCAAAAGGAAAACTGGCCAATTTGTGGAGACACTTTGGAATAAATTGAAGGAAAACCACTTTTCTTTTTTTTCAGAAGAAGTGACAACATAAGACCAAACTTGGGCCTTCAAATACAATCCTGAGACAAAGTGGCAGTCAGTGCATTGGATAACACCATCGTCACCTAGGATGAAGAAAGCACCACAAAGCAAGTCCAAATTCAAGACGAGGTTTGCTGTTTTCTGTGTGATTAATAAGCCACTTTCTCTAAACTGCATGTGTTTTTGTTAGGTAACAGCAGAAACTCAGCCAAGAAGGAGTAAAGGCACATGGGGAGAGTCAAAAGCAGAGCCAGGTTCGGAGGTAGACAAAACACACCTGAGCCCACTTGTCAAATATTTGTATGTACTGATCATTTCTTGCCATCAAAATACACAAAACCTGGTGACAAAGCCCTCTGGTGATAGGCAAACATACAGCATCACACACTATTTTGTTTAAACTAGCCTATGGATCAACACACACTCACCAACCTTTGTTACTGGAAACTGCATCAAAACTCTGCCTTTTCAAGATAACTCTGTTTATTTGGTATAACGAGTAAAAATTTGGTGAATTCATAGCGCTAAATCACTGTCTTCTGTTTGTCCTATCAGAGCCGTTCGCCAACGCTGCAAAACTTTAAACTGTGGCTTTGCTCTCCCACACACTGTTATAAATTGTAGCTGAAGAAAACTTCAGTACCCTGCCCTTCAAGAATTGCGTCATTGTCTAAAATTTCTTTACTGAATGACGGAAAACTGCTGTTGCCTGTGGGCACATCCAGTGCATTCAGACTTCCATTACTTTCTGTCAATTTTGCTATGATGCAGCTTGATGCCAATGTCAAAAAATGTTTTTATATCATTCTACATTCAGTACTGAATCATGATAAAGTGAAAACTGAATTTTAGAAATGTATTGTGACAAAAAAATGAAATTTCTAAATGACAAATATTTGGACCTTTGCAAAAACACTTGAAACCTAGTTCAGGTTCCTTTAATTTCTCTGGATCTTTTGTGAGATGTTTCTACACCATGACTGGAGTCTACCTATGGTAGATCAAATTGATTAGACATGATTTGGAAAGGCACGTTCCTATATATCAGAACAAAACCAAGCCATGAGGTCAAAGGAACTGCCTGGAGAGCTCAGAGACAGGATTGTTGCACAGATCCAGGAAGGCTACAAACGAGAGTTTGTTGCCTTGAAGGGTCTCAGGGGCACAGTAGCCTCCATAATTCTCAAATGGAAGAAGTTTGGTACAACCAGGACTCTTCCAAGAGCCACCCAAACTGAACAATTAGGAGAAAGGGCCTTAATCAGAGAGGTGACCAAGAACCTGATGGTCCCTCTGAGAGTGCTTTCAGACAGACACGGATCTGGTTCTGGCTCGTTCTGTTCTGGAGTCTCAGAACCTTGGTTCTTTTTGGTGAACCAGACCGCATTCACACCATTTAAGCAGAAGTAAAGTGGGAGGACATGACAGACTTGTTTCACCACCTCCAGCTCCACTTTTGCCCAAGTCTTTCCTGCTGTCCTATTCCTTCTTCAGTTTCTTGAGTTAATTATTTGGTCTGGTGTTCAGGTGAATCCAACCTTCGCTATCTCTTCCACAAGTTCGGCATACAACTTGTCCCTCCTTGTACAACTCTCCAGCTCCACCTGGAATTCTGCCAATGCCCAGACTGCAAATTAAACATTTTTCTACCCAGCAGACCACTTTTTCCCCATTTTCTGTTCAACTTCACAACCTAGAAAGTGACACGCCCACTGATGATGTCACCGTTCCCAAGAAAGAAACAGTTTTTTTTGGTTCCAGCTGAGAACAAACTTTTCAGGTTCAGAAACAATTTTTTCTTGGTTTGAACACGCCGGCCGGTTCAAAATTAGGTTCAGGAACTGGAACCGGCACATAGCCCTGCCAGTCTGAAATACCTATGACTGAGCTCCAGAGATCCTATGTGGAGATGGGACAAAGTTCCAAAAGGACAACCATCACTGCAGCCCTCTGCTGATCTGAGCTTATGGCAGAGCAGTTAGATAGAAGCCTCTCCTTAGTGCAAAACACATGACACCCTACTTGGAGTTTGCAAACACCCCATGTGAAAGCCAAGCAGCCTTTTTTCCTTAGCCCCTGCTCCACACTTGTATCTAAGAAAAGCGAAAGCCCTCATAAAGATCCACTAGGGACTCTGGGAGGGTTTTTACCAGATGCCTTCCTGAAAAATAATATGATAAAATTATTTCAAATCATATATTTTACCAATTTTTAGAAGAATACATGCATGGACTTATATAAATGTAAAATAAGAACATGGTCACTTGGTGAAATTTATGCTAAAATCAGAATAATGTCCTGAAAATGTGGGTCTGTACCTAATTATTTTATTTAGTGATGTGTATTTACGGTCCAACAACGTGTCAAACATTTTCAGGAACAGTGTGGGTCCCTGTTCTCTGGCACCTTTTTTGGGGATTGTGGGCTAAAAAGTTTGGGAAAAGAGTATACGCAAAGTTTTTTGTCGTATTGGCGTTTCATCCACATGGAAACAGTGTTTTGGGTGACTGTAAATGATACTTTTTGGAAATGGGTCCCAGAGCGCACAAATCCATAAATGACTTCCATTTTGTCTCTGTGGGGACAGCCAGCCGCATCTTTCTTGGAACAATTACGTCACACGTTGCGTAGCTCTCTTAAGACGCCTGTGGGGGTCTGGCCAAAACAACGATGGCAGGTAACACGGTTGTGTTTGTGCTGCAGAAGCTACTGAGCTTGTTATGGCTTTTACAGCAAAATCTGATGCTCCTTTATCACCACCGCAAAATGCACACACCATATGTTCTTAAATCCAACACGGGGAACAACCAGAAGGGCAACTAGAAGAAAGTTTGTGCCAGTTTTCTGTGATCTTCTTCTCTTTTGGTGCATTTCCGTGGCAGCAACACAGCGCCATGGACAGGCTTGGCATGTGCACTACAGCGCTTTCAGTTGTTTTCAGTGGTTCCGTGCTTTTCCGGATATTTCCTGAAACAATCCCATCTTTACAGAAAACTTTTTCAAAACGAAATGGCAATATATCGTTTTCGTCGCTGTGTGGACGGGGCCTGAACAACACAAGCTGATGACTTCAGCACTGCAGAACAGCAGCAGCTCATTGATGTCTCCTCAGATTCAACAATGCCATTGAGAGCCTTGGCCACTCTCTCTTCTTGTATCCTACACGTATGACGTTGTTTTTTTTTCTGCTGTTGCTGCAATTAAAACAAATCAAAGCTGGACATTGGAAATTGCCTGAGATTGTTAGTCTCACAGCTGCATTCAAGACTCAGGAGATCTGTAGCACCAAATAGCCCACAGTAGTCACTCAAACTATGGCAGGACTTACAAATCTTGTAAGTGTTTGTTAAGGTTGTATTTTCAGAGAACTGTTAATCTTCAGGGAGTTAGAATTTTAAAACTCAAAACCTCACTGAAACCTGTTGCTTTCATATTTTGTCTTTGCATACCTGCTAGATGGGGCAAATTTTTGCATTAACCCAGCGACAGAGGAGGAGGACTGGAGGGGTTTGTTGGTATGATTTTTGGCATAAGCAGAGGAAAATGACTGACTTACTTTAAGGGACCTGAGATGAAAATTAGAAAGGCCTTCTCCCCTCTAAAAAGTCGGCAAAAGCACTGCTGCTTAAACACTAATAATGAAGCAAAAAACCTTGGAGGTAATATTGGACAGAAATTTAAATTTCAAAAGCCACATCAATCAAATCACAAAATCTGCATTTTATCATCTTAAGAACATACCAAAAATTAGAGACTTTCTGTCAGCATCCGATGCAGAAAAAATAGTTCATGCATTTGTTTCAAGTAGACTGGACTACTGTAATAGTTTATTTACTGGCCTCCCAAAATCTTCTGTTCAATGGTTACAGCTTATTCAGAATACTGCTGCTAGAGTTCTGACCAGAACGAAAAAGTTTGAGCACATCAGTCCTGTCCTAAAATCCCTCCACAAAGCACTGAATGGCCTTGCTCCTTAGTACATCAGAGACATGCTGATAAGTTATACAACAGTTAGAAGTGGTCTGCAGGTAGCGGCCTTTTGACTGTTCCACATATAAGTTCCATGGCAGGAGGCTGCTTTCAGTTTTTATGCCCTAGTAAATGGAACGCCCTGCCTGCAGACCTGAGAGGGGCTCCAACACTAAATACTTTAAAAAGCAGATTGAAAACGTTACTTTTTGCATCAATTTACAGTTAGATTTCACTGCCTGCTTTCAGTATGTGTGTTAGTGTGCATGTTGTGTAATCTAATCTGTGTGGATCATTTTGGTGTACATGTTGAGCTTTTACCTCTGCTCGGAATCTGTATATCTTGTTCCTAATTTGCAATACAATGATTGTTGCCATCACTTGTTTTTGACTGTGAAGCACATTGTGTAGCCCTGTGTATGAAATGTGCTATATAAATAAAGTTTGATTTGATTTGATGCTTCCATGACTGTTTTTACACATAACTAGCAGCATTTATGTCTACACGAAGAGAAACTTTGGCATGGAGTCAAATGAAAAGTTCTTTGACAGCACAAAACATGCCAAAGTCTTCAGGAGGTAGATTACTACAATTGCTTCATAACAAGGTCAAATTAAATCAAAGTCCTGATTCATGCACAGTCCTGATAAGAGTTATTGGTGTTGAAGGTAACCATTGACCTCCTAACCTGTTCTCCATGAGGGTGTCGCTTTGAGGCTAAGATCCACTGCCATGGATAGATGCTGACTCCCCATCGTAGACCCATCCCTCCATCGGTCATTATAAAAACTCGGCTCGTGTTGGAGTTTTCCAGTCTCGTTATGAGCTCCACCAGGTAAGAAGAGCAGCTGCTGGATTTTTGAGGAGGAAGAGTTTCTTTTCCTTGTATCTTATATGTTTGATTGTTTATAGTTATAACTTTGGGATGATGATATTCCCCTTGTAGTCAGATTTTAACATTTATGAGTATTTGGATCATTCCTTCTTCCAGGTTGTCAGTAGAATCAGAGATACAGGTTGTTAGTTCTTTGACTGCGACTGACTTTACAGCCTGGATCAGGATTATGCAGCAGTTCAGAACAAATCTCCTTGAGCCCTCTTTCTTATTGTAACTAAGCCTAATCTGCACAGATTACAGGCTCTTTTAACAGGCAGCCATATGCTGAGTGAGATCTTACCTGGACAAATGCAAGGATAAGCGTACACGCTCAATAGCAGTGCACTTCAGCTACAAGATCTATTAGACGCACACTTCCATGATTTATCTGAGTTTGGTAAATTTCTTTGCATTGTAAAGACTTCTTTGAAATGTCATGTGTTATAACTGTTGCCCCCTTTCTCTGCTCCAGACCCCCATCATGAACTACCTGGCTCTCACTTTGGCCCTTCTGCTGGCCGTCGGTGAGTTCTGAATTCTTTGGTTCTGGAGAGTAAATGGGGCAGGGTGGTGTGGCGCGCTCTGCAGGAGTGCAGAAGGAGAGCAGAGTGGGCAGAGGAGGAAGATGCTGCGAGAGAGCACGGACAGCAGTTTGTTTGTCTGGGCTACTGTGCTAAAAGAAGCGGCCACCAGAGTACTGGGTGGAGTGGGGAAGGACAGGAGGCACGCACACTTTATCACAACTCTCTGCTGCAAAAATCAGGACATGGTGGGGGTGAAAAGGCTTCACCCCTCCCCCACTGCAGGCCTGACCAAACCGCTGGGCCATGGGACTAACATCAGGAGGCTACTGGACTGTTTACTGCTGACTGGACACAAGGCTGAGGCATTTTAGGGACCCCTACCAGTTTTTAGCTGTTTTCATTGCTCTAGCCTTTCTTTCTCCACACTTGTGTCATTATCCCTCATGTCAAACTTAAAACCAAAGGTGTTTGTGCCTTTGAGATTGTGGCAGCGATCTGTGGAGCCTTTTCAAAAGTGGCTCAAAACCATCTCTTTAAATTGGCCTCTGACCTCTTGATGTGATTTTGCACAGTCTGACTATTTCTGCTTTATCGTAGCTCTTTGTATGAATTTTTGTTGTCCTGCTCTTTAATGGCATTGTTGTGTAAAGAACTTTATGACTTGCTTTGTGAAAGGTGCAATATCAGACTAAATTAGGGTTGCCACCTTGGATTTGTTAAAAAAAGGGACACTTGACCAAATGTTTGGGATGGAGGGCTCGGGCATTATTACCAGTTCAGACTGACCAAATTAACATAAAATTTGGCTTGTTTTTTTCCGTGCTGGTGGCTTGCATGTATTTGCTCCATCTCCTTCCTCGTCAGTCGTCTCTCCTCCCATTTCAAATGAAGATGCTAAAACTTGGTGAAAAGAAGACCTCAGTGTGGACGTCTGCTAATTCAGCTTGCTGTCTCTCTTCGGTCAACTTTCCCTCCCTGCTTGCGTGAGCCGCTTTGAGCGCTGGGGCGCGTGCGTGTGACACACACATAGACGGGAAGAAAACAGAGACAATTTTAAATAGCCATAGAAGCACGGGGGACCTTTCTAGACTACAGAACGAAGGAAATCAAATGAGGTTTTTGCATTTTCCCCAAAAAGCGGGACAAATTGTGTCCTGGGAGAGATTTTTTTTTTCCCGGGACAGCTGGTAAAGAAAGAGAACAATTCTGGGAAAAACGGGACAACTCTAGACTAAATACTTAATTTGTACCTGGCATCTTTTTAAGAGTTGACTGTTTTACCTTTTCCCTCCTCAGGCTCACAGGCTGCTCACATCCCTTCCATGACTGCTGAAGACATACCCGTATACATGCAACAGTTGAGGGAGGCTGTGGATCACCACTTGGCCCATGGTAAACAACGTATTGGCACAGCCCTGGAGGGGGTGATAAATCCTGAAATCAGGTAAAGTCAGGACAATTTTCCTGTGTAGTTTCACTTTCTATTATTCATACTTGCAGAAAAAAATTGTTTGCTGTATTGTTGTCATGAGGTGCCTTTTTAAAGCCTTTAGTTGCTCATTGTTGGTTTTATTTACAGTGTGCTTATATGGTGTTGCACCCCCTTTTGTTTTTCTCTCAGTGCTCAGGTCAAATCCCTTTTGCAAATGGTACAGGCAAACATCCAAGACAAGATCCAGGGAACTCAAGAAACTGTCCGAACCGTTTCTGATGCTGTCCACCACCGTAATGGAAGCCACAGCAGAAATGCGAGAATCCATTATGGCGGAAATTGATAACCTTAAATTACAGCTTGATCCCCACCGTGAAAAAGCACAAGAAGTTTTCAGCAGCCACCTGGAGCAGTACCAGACCATAGTTGGACCCATCGCTGAGGAATACCAAAGAAGGAGTGAAGCTGAAATGGCTGCCCTCAAGGCCAAGCTGGAGCCAATCGGGGAAAATCTGAGAGAACTAGTACCACGTAATGTGGAGGAAACCAAGAACGCCCTAATGCCTATTTTGGGATTTTTGAAGTCAAGGGGGGAAACATGGTTGCAGACAGCAAAGGAGCATGTTGGCCCCTACATCCAAGCATACAAGACTGAGATCAAGAACTTTGTAAGAAATACAAAGGAGAGGGCAGGACGGATCACAGATGAAGAGTGGACATCCCTGCGTGAGAAGGTCACAGCACACGGCCAAAAAATTGCTGAAAATCTCATGGAAATTAAGAGGGATATCTTTGGTTAGTCATCCCTAAATCCGCTCTACTCTGTTCTTTTAACCCCACCTTTCTATATCCAAAATCCATTCCACCTTCATCTCCATGACAACTTTCAACAAACCTTTGAATACACTCACACAACCACATGCTTCACTCTCTACATGTCAGGCCGAGCTTCTCTCATGTATGTGAATTTACCATCATGTGTCGAATGATTCTATTGTGATGAGGAATAGATCAATAAACATCTGACTGTTATTACAACCATGATCTCTGGCTATGATTTGAATGGATGTATCACTTAGATCAGGGGTGTCAAACTCAATCACAGCAAGGGCCAGAGTCTGGATTCAGGACCACCCTTAGGGCCTAACAGGGTCACACTTTTAACCATAAACTGTCAACCTTGCTTCACCGGTAATAAAATATGAAAATCCCCCCAAAAAACAACTTAGTGCTGATGATAAATGATTTTGACATTTAAAAAGTTAAAAAGATAAGTTTAAAGGCTCCTACTCTGAGAAAAGAAAATGTATTAGTTCAAAAAGGTCAAAACATGAAATCAAAAAATTATGTTTTTTTTAATGGCAAATACTTTAGGAATAAGTCAATCATAAGCTTTAAAGGTCAAAATATGAAATAAAATCTGTAATCATTAAATTAAAAGTCAAAATATGATTCAAAATGTTAAATTGTGAGTCTAAAAGGCTTATGAAGTCAAAGTTTACTGTTGAAAATATGAGGTAAAATACAAAATAATTGTTTAAAAAGGTCAAAATATACTTCAAAAAGAACCCTGCATGATCAGACAAGTTTGTCTTGTTGGATAGATATTTGTATGTCTCAGATGTTTATTTAACTAAAATCCTCACTAAAAATCCCACATATCTACATCTTGAGTTCATATCAGCTCATAAACTCACCAGGAGACCGCCATGTTTTGATCCACATCACATTAGTGTGACATTACGGTTCCGCAGCGCTCCTCTCCTCGCTAAGCAGTGACTGTTTTTCAGACGGTTTTGTTGCTTGCAGCTGTTGCTGCCATGAGTTTGCTGCGCGTTGGTTTTGTCTCCCTGCTGTCAAAGCTCTGTCATTCTTCTAAGTTTTACCTCAATAAAACTCCCTACAAGTGAGGAATTCACTATATAGTGGAGGTGTGCTTGGAGATTTTCAAAATAAAAGTATTATGTACATACGAAGCTTCTCCAAAGAAATGCTGAAGTGGACTTTTAATTTGAAAGGCGCAATCAGGAAGTCCTTTCAGTTATCTTTACCTGAACCGTGTGGAAACAGAAAGCTTCATAAAGTAGTGATGTGCGATACCACTGATTTCCTTTCCGATCCGATACCAAGTAAAATTCAGGCTGGTATCGTCGATACTGATCCGATACCAATACTTTCCGTGAATTCTTAATCTTATTTTGATTCAGCCATGTGTGTAGACTCTTAAAACAGCCTACACTAAAACTAAAGAATTAATAGTTTTCATACACTTGCCATTATATATGAAAAGTTATGTGACTCATTGAAATTGCAAGTAAAATACATAATTTAATGAAAATAAAATAAATGTCATAATAACTGCGTAAGTTTGTCAATACCTGCATTTTAAAATATTCCATTAACCATCAGTCAAAAGAAATCAGACTGAAAATAGCACAAGTATTTTATAGATACAAAGTTATTATCAGTCTTATTTATAAAATGTTTTTCAATGTTACAATGTTACAATGTCATTTAGCAGACGCTTTTCTCCAAAGCGACGTACATTTGAGAGCGAGCAGTTGTATCTTTGTTTTTTAAAGCCCACAATGGCTGTTTTATTGCAAGAATTATGCATATTTTAGTAAGACCTAGCCTATGTCATGTGTTATAACAATAGTGTAATGTTTTTAGTATCTGTCTCCCCCTTTTGGTTATTTAAGGTAATTGAATTTCTGTAGTGTAGTTTGCCATCAGATCTGATTGGTTCATTTGGTCACATGACTTAGCTGAGTCACAGTAGGAGCTGTGGTTGGGAGACATTGCCATGCGGTCAGCCTGCTTCATCAGCTGCCTTTCTTTCCTTCCCCGTTCCTGAAAGCATCGCTTGTAAGTTTGTTTTTCACTTGTGGCTTATTATATTGATTCATCTCTGTTGTTTATGTTTCATATTGCCATAAATCAAAATTTAGAAGTGAGCTAATGATGCTGAGAGATAGCCGTACATGATGCTAGTTTTTTCCTATGCTAGTTTTGATAGCTTTAATTTGCATGTAGCACGGCTACTGATTTATGTTGAATTTATGACTGTTTGTAGTGTTTCAGTTATATATGAACCTAATTTCTGATTGATATTCTTGTACAGTAGATTTATGCAGCAGCTGTTTTGTATGCATGTATGATGTGTATTTAATTGCATCATATAACTGATACAGAATTATTTGTATTTTTCAGTTTTACAAAATGTAAACGAAGAGAATGACAGCAACAGTAAAGACCTTGCAACTTTACTCCAGCTTCTGACGTCTCTTCAGTCTGTTAGCTATCTGTCGATTTGTGTACGGACAATCACACACATTGAGGACAGAATAGCCTATGTAATCCCCTTTAAATGTTTTACTTTACAGGTAACCTTACCTGACTAAATTTAGGCCTACTGAATGGATGTGAGGTGATCTCAGGGACAAAGATTTTACTCCAAGCTGAACTCATGCAGTTGTTTATTGTGGCATTTCTTAATTTCATTACTGATTTAATGACCATATTTATTAATGAACATTTGAATAGAATGGGATTCCGTAGCTTTAAGAATGCAGGGAACTCATGTTGTTTGACCATTAAAACAAAACCCAAGTCTAGTAGTCAGACGTATATATCACTTTCCCAAAATTCAGGGGCAGTGCTACACATCTCCAACAGCTCCTTATATATTATTATTTTATCCTATATATTATATCCTTATATTATTATTATATATTATTCTCTCTGTCTGCACCTGGATAGTGTCTGCCCGCAGCACTAAAAGGACTCCGAGAGTGACGTCTGTCTCGCCCTGGCAGCACCTGTCTCTCTCCTCTCCTGCTCTCTGGATCGCCTCATCATATTCTGTTTTATGATTCTCAGGTGTTTAACGGGGTTTGTGGTGTTGCCACAATACTTAACTGTCTTCTTACACACATCACGTGCCATATCGTTGCTGTTTGTGGTTCTGAAATGTCCACGTGCGACTGCGTTTTAGCTAGCAGCATTGCGCTGTGAATCTGTGACGCTCTTACAGAGCCGTATTACGCATGTGACTGACAGGCGAAAGAAGAAGTGGTTCCTACCAACTGGGAATGATACAACAAGTTCGTGATAGTTTTACTTTCCATTGTGTTCCTGATAATGGTAAACTATATATTTGTTCACAGTTGTTAAAATATCGATATTTTCACATGAGAATCGATTCTAGAACATAAATCTCTGGTATTGGAAGGATCGATATTTCAGTATCGATCCGCACATCACTTTCATAAAGAAGAGAAGTTCGGGGAACAACTTTATTAAACAGACGCATTTTAGCTCGTGGCCTTCATCTGGTTCATCACAAAAACAGATTTCAAACATTTTCTACCCATGTGGACATAAATACTTGCTACAACAAGGTAAATATGGCTCTGTATTTATCATTTTCCTGTCGAGATGGACAGATAACCGCTCATGGTGCAAATATAAAATAGAAGAGACCTCTAATTTTAGGGTCCTCCATGTGTGAGACGTGCTGCGTTTCTGAGATGTAGCCCTAACACTGGCTACCGCTCTGAAACAGGTTACTGCACAGGAGCAGTGAGGATCACACCACTGAACTGTGACGTCACCGTGCCAGCGCAGACCAAAACATGGCGGTCTCCTGGTTAATTTACAAAGTCAAATGACTCAAAATGCAGATATCTTGTGAGTTTTTTAGTTCAATAACTATATGAGAGATACAAATATCTATCCAACAAGATGAACTTGTCTGATCATGCAGAGTTCTTTGTAAAAATTAGAATTCTGAATCTTAAAGCACAAAGTTTTATACCAGAAGTCAAAATTAGGAGTTAAAATGCTCAAAGTAAGACATTTTTGTGACTTAATAAGAATATCTTAAATTCTCAAGGATAAGTTCACATTTTATACTTCTGCAGACCTCATAGTGATGGGCCAGTTAGCACAGTAACATGAGATCATGTTGCGGGTGGGATTTTACCGTTCCACGGGCTGGATTTGGACCCCGGGCCTTGAGTTTGACATCTGTGACTTGGATGTAGAGTAGTTTACCTTTTTACCCATTCATTAGTTTTCTACGCTGAAGCCCACCTAAGCCCGATGATGGCTTTTTAACCTTTATGCTGTCCTCGAGTTTGGCTCGTTTTCAAGCGTTTTTACTGAATAAATTTGGGATTCATTGATGTAGTTGCCTAAGAATAACATGGATGTTTCCTACAACACATAGTCCAAAAAGGTTCATTATGTCTGTGCTTAATGATATACTTTTACTTTCGTCTATAACAGACAAAAAAAGTTTTGAGTTCATACCTTTACACGTTTCGACCTTTCCGTTTTCATCAGAAGTGTCACCTGATGGTAGTGTGACGTGTCCTTATCAGCTGAGGGTGTGAACTAAAAGCTTTTTTGTCTGTTATAGATGAAAGTATAAGTATTTCCTACAACACACTTTGAAAACACCCTGGATCAGCTTTTCATAAACTTCAGTATTCTATGACAACAACACTGAGACAACAGATTACTTTGACTTTCAAAGGTTTATTTGCTGTTGTGCATTTATGTAAACAATAAAATAAATACTTTAAAAATGAGCAGTTATCACATACAGAGCAGAGCAGAGTCGAGTGGTGCTTCTGACATGCACCATGAACGGATCACAGTACAATCTGAGGAAAGCAGAGCATTGACTAAAGAGTTCAAGAGTAGAGTTGGACTGCAAAGACGTGGAAACTGCAGGTAAGAAAAAGAGAAAGTGTTGTGAAGTTTTTGTAACGTGTCATTGATTTAATACGTGGGTTCATCTGCAACTCTGTTACTACCAACAATAATCAGTCCTGGCTTTTGTAAAGTAGTTGCTGTTTGCACCGATGCCTATTTGCATGTGAGGAGAACATTACATTTACATTTACATTACATACATTTTTTTTTACATGCTCACAAATAGGATACAAACACCCAGGGTGCTATTGCTTTGCAAATCAATCTGCTTGATTTACCCTGTGCACATGTGCCATGGATTAGCTATCTTTTCCTGTCATTTGCACAGGTTTAGGAGTGCAAAAAGCAGTGCAATTCTTTTGTGTTTTTGACTCTATATATTTATCTTTTTTTCTTAGGCTTGGCTCTTTTGCTCTTCCATTGTTTACTTAACTTCAATATATGACTATATGAGCAGAAATGACAGAAAAATAAAAAATCGACGTTTTCTTAATCATATTTTTGTTTCATAAACATGGAATTTCAGTGCAAATGCTTTCAGATAAATTAACATGCACTGAAAGTGTTTGTGGGGTCACAAAGTACAGTTAATGAGCTGCTGTCATTTATTTATATCAATCAGGTATCTGCAAAATCACTCACATTTTTGGGTTCCCTGTCTGCTCTGACACTAACGGCTCCACTAAAAGGTCAGTTCTAAAGGGGGCTTATAACTCTGACCTGGTAGTTTTTGGTTTCAGTGAAATAATTTTGTTTCTGTGTGTAAATTAAAATAATATAAGCATCCAATATAAAACTAGGATGTTTGGAAAAGCTGTGTTAAAAACTCTCCACTCTGTTTAACAGCGCTTGGGAAATACTCAAGATAAAGTAGGGAGGCTAATAATTATGTCCTTATGTGTGTTGTCATTTTTGGAAGTGTTATATTTTTCCAATATGACAGAGCTCCAGTTACTCTTGAAGATCTATGAAGAATATACACTATACATCCTTAAGGAACACCTAAAGTTACAGGTGGACACTCTAACTCAGTGGATAACTTCCCTCATGGTGTAAATGTGTCTAACAAAAAAACAACAATCCATTGGAAACATAATCAAAAGAGCCCCAACAGGGATCACTGTACAACAGGCCATATGCAAACACATCTAAACACTTTTCCCAGGGGCATGATGGGAACTTCCCCTAACATCCACCCAGATTTTAAAATGCAGTTTAAAATTACACTTAAGGGGTTCAAATCAGCTCAGAAATGTTAAACCCTGAGATATCAACACTCCAGTTTTGCTGTTTGTGGATCTGATGAGGAATCACTTCGTGCTTCTGTGCAGTCAACAGAGGTGGAAAAAGTACAACAGTATTGTTCTCAAGTAAAAAGTACAGTTATTCTGGTTAAAACTTAAGTTAAAGTAAAAGTACCGATTTAAAATGTACTCCAAAGGTACAAGTACCCCCAAAACATACCGAGTTACAATATTTTTTCGGAGGAGTCTTATTTTTCAAGTAAGAATTAACAGAGTTACAAGTCATCTCAAAGAGCCACATGTGAATGCTGATTTACGTAAGTATGTCCAGAATGCTGCTGCTAGCGCTAAAAGTGTAGCACATCCATTTTAAAAGTCCTAAAATTTTAAAACTTGTTTTTAAAATACTCCATCGCTTACTTCCTATTTATCTGAACTTTTAATCCTCTACAATCCAACACTCTCATCACTCTCATCACCCTTTTTCAGTTTGTAGTGGACATTCTGAGCAGTAATAATCACATTCAAGATGACGGAATCAGTTGCCCCCTCACATTAGATCTGCCAACTCACCAGGTTTGTTTGAATCAGTTTAAAGTGCTATTTTTCTTTCCTTGACCTATGACTCAAATTAGACTGTTCTCTTATACCTCTTTCTATTAACACAACATTCCCAGTGTTAACATCTTCTCACAGTCTCTGTTTATTGAGCTGTTTTGTATGTACATGTTTATTTGTATCGAGCCTTTCTCTATAAAGCACTTTGGTTGGCTCATGCTGTTTTTAAATGTGCTATATAACAAATTTGATTCTGACTGGTTCTGTATATTCATAGGAAGAAAGAAAATGTTGCCTTCTCTGTATCAGGTTAATGATTGTCATTAATAATACGTGGAAATCACTTGATGCCAAGTGGTTTGTGTTCCTTCGTAACATTTGTTCCAGCCGCCACATACAAACTCATGTCATCAATGTGTAACAAAAAGCTGGAAAAACATCGAAAGCGTCAATAGAAATGCTTCCTAAAAGCACTGTTGATTTCTGTAAAAATAGGTGTCATTAAAAAATATCTCAACAGAATCCTTTTATAACATTGCACCACCTCAGCCTGTACACAGTTAACAGTCGAAAAAACACAGTGTTTCACAGATAGAAATGACGAGTTGAGGGGGGTTTCTTTTCATCTACCAAGGAGGAGGATGGATAGTTTTAAGTTAGGGGTGTCAAACTCAAGGCCCATGGGCAAAATCAAGCCTGTGGACACTTATACCGGGCCAGCAAAATTATGTCATATTATCATTAAAAAAGATATATTTATAGGTCATTATTTTGAATTTTATCTCAGGTTTTAACCTTTTTAACTCCTAACTTTGACTTGCAATCCCGTATTTTGACCTTTTAGTCATCTTGCTCTCTGTCCCTGCTCTCTTCACCTCCATCATCCTCACCTTGCTCTGTATCCCTGCTTTCTTCACCTCTCTTATCCTCACCTTGACCTCCATCCCTGCCTCGTTCACCTCCATCATACTCACTTTTTCTATGTCCCTGCTTTCTTTACCTCCATCATTCTCTTCTTGCTCTTTGTCCTTGCCATCTTCTCCTCTATCTTCTCTTCCTGCTCTCTGTCCCTGCTTTCTTCACCTCCATTGTTCTCTTTTTTCTTTGTATTGCTGCTTTCTTCTCCTCCATCATCCTCTTCTGCTTTCTTCACCTCCATCACCCTCATTTTGCTCTCTGTCCCTGTTTTCCTCACCGCCATCATCCTCATCTTGTTCTTTGTCCTTTTCATTTTTCTCCTCCATCATCCTCTTCTTGCTCTCTGTCCTGGCTTTCTTCACATCCATCATCCTCAACTTGCTTTCCATTGCCGCTTTCTTCTCCTCCGTTGTCTTCTTCTGGCTCACTGCTTTCTTCTCCTCCATCATCCTCTCCTTGCTTTCTGTCCACTGTCAATATATATTCAGAAAAGTCTACAGTACTATAAATGTATTTCTTTACTTCTGTATTTGATGCAAACTTCAGTCTGTTGACCATGTCATGTAGTCACTTTTGATTCAATAGTGATCCTTATTATTAAAAAAGTCAAATTTATAGAACACACAGGCTTCTCAAGCACCCTCCCACCATCACCTACATGGGCCCGGATCTCCTTTTTGCTCCTTGTGCTACACCTACACTTCTACCTACTCCTCTTCAGACACACTCAATTTTGTTTATTTTTGTATGTTGTTTTAGATTTTTATATTGTTCAAAATACGGTTATTCATTCAAATAAACTACAAGTTAAAAAATAGTTACATAAGTTTTAATCAGGCGCTTGTTGTCTCAGGCCACTTTGTAATCTAAAGTCGGTTTCATTGTCATTTTATCAGCCTGTGACACAACTATAATGGTTTAGATTATTGCAGAAAAATCATTGTCAGAAGTATGTCCAAAACAAAATGAGACAAGTTAGAAATTTCTTTAAAAGCACAAAAAATGTTCAAACCTTCTTGATACGTATTACTCATAGATAGAGGCAGATTGAACCACCGATTTTAATACATAAACCTCTACTAAAGTCCTGATTCATGTTTGGTGCTGATAAGGACTGTTGGTGTTTGTGCTCTGGTTGATTGTTTGCCCTGTAGGTGACCATTGAACTCCCAACCCACTCTCCATGAGGGTGAGGGTTTGAGGCTGAGGTCCACTGCCATGGGGACATGCTGTCTCCACATCCGTAGACCCATCCCTCCATCGGTCACCATAAAAACTCTGCTGATGCTGAAGTTCTCCAGTCTCATCACAAGCTCCACCAGGTAAGAAGAGCAGCTGCTGTTACTGTTACTGTGTTTTTGAGGAGGAAGGAAAAATACTTCAGAACAGCTTTATTTCTGTCTCTCCATTAGCTTGTGAAATATTAACCTCTGTGTCACTGATGGATTTGATTGTATGAAGCTGTAACTTTGATAATGTTCATCTTGCAGTTGAATTTTAGCACTATTTCAATGATTCCTGCTTCCAGATGATGAGTAGGATCAGAGATACAGGCTGTTAATTCTTTGACTGTGATTGAACTTTACAGCCTGGATCAGGATGAAGCAGTTTGAGCTCTGTCTCTCACTGTAACCAGGCCTTTTAGACACACACACTTCCATTATTTATCTGAGTGTTGCTCATTTCTTTGCATTGTAAAAACTTTTTTGTGTTTGCTGAATGTTACAATGACCATTTTCCCTTTTTCTCCTCTCCAGACCGCCATCATGAAATACCTGTCTCTTGCTCTCGCCCTCCTGCTGGCTGTCGGTGAGTTCTGAATTCTTTGGTTCTGGAGCGTAAACAAAGAGTCTTTACCTGTATGAACATCTTAGTTCATCATAACATGATAGTTCAAATAATTCTACCTGGAACCTTCTTTACAGAAGAGGATAAGTTAAACCTGTGAAGGAAAAAACATTAAAGGGCAAATCAAGAATAAAAGAGAAATTCCTTGACCAAAGTTGAAATGCAATTTCAAGAAAAAAGTCGAAACTTGCTAGTATAAACAGTGGACCAGTGAGTGTATAAGAGCTAAATAGACAGAATGTCTATGTTATATCCAATTGTGAACTATAGCTTCACATGTTAATCAATATAAGGCATTTTTTAGAGAAAATTGTAATTCTCTGCTGCTGTCTTAAACACTTGAACATTAACAGGAGATAACCTGTAGTGATGCAGGGGTGACAGACTGAACCCCGACACAATGGAGATTGATCACTAGTTTATTGATCATGGACAGTACGTGTGGTTCTTTGGAAACTCTAGTTAAAAGTATGCGTACATGAAGCCATAGAGCACTACGTTGCATTTTTGTATGGAATTTAGAAAATAAACATGTTTTTATTGCCGCTGTCACGCAGCAGCTTCATGCCTTCTTTCAGAAATGTCTGTATTTGTTTACATTAATTTTGCTTATCCTGTGTGATTGCATCACATTACTGTGTTTTATAAACTATAACAAACAGCCGATCTTAGACACTGTGTTTATGAGCTAACAGAGGAAGATCTACTGTTGTTAAATCCAGTTCTGAAGGATAGGCATTCAGACCAGTATTGTAGTCAAGTCCGAGTCGAGTCCCGAGTCCTGAGTCCCTCGTCTTCAAGTCTGAGTCACCAAAGAAAAATCAGAGGTTATTCCAAGTCAAGTCCCCACTACATAGTACCTAAAACCCAATAAAATTAAATTGTTAATAATTTTTAAGCCAATCCACATTCCCAGGTGGGCTACGTTGATATGTTAATTAATTTATGATTGTCTTCAGCTTTTAATTTTAAAGGACTAGTGGAGCTGTTTACAGCAACTGTGCACGAATAAAACCAAACATCTAAAGATCAGTGGTTGAGTGGCCTTAGAGACAGAGTTCATTTTGGCAACTGTTTTTGTTCTGGTCTTTCAACAAAAATACACAAGTTTTAGTCACGTTTTAGTCCTAATCACCCTTCATAAATTTACTCTAGTTATAGTCCATGAAAACTACAGAAAGTCCAGGTATAGTCTATAACAAGTCCTGCCATTTCAGCTTTCACTTTTGGTCACAACAGTTTTTCTCTCTGAAAAAAACAATAAATGGGGGAGCAAGTGGCCTAGTGGTTAAAGGCGCTCCCCATGTACACGGGCAGCCTGGGTTGGAATCCGGCCCGAGGCCCCTTACAGGATGTCTCTCCCCACTCTTGACCCTGTTTCCAACTCTATCCACTGTCCTCCTCTCTCTAATAAAGTCACAAAAGTGCCCAAAAATAAATCCTTAAAAAAAACAAAAAAACAAAAAAAAACAATAAATGAACCCTCATTTAGCTTATTTAAATAGCCTACTTGTAATAATGTGAAATACAAAGATATAAATACTAACATAAAGTGGATAACAGACCTTTGGGATGTGGGTCATTAATTTTTATTGATATTGATACTCTTATTAATACTCTTTAATGATCATACTCTTCATGAATAACATTAACCCTTTTATCACCTTTTAGTGTTCAAGCTTGAAAATGACATACTCAAATACAGCTGAGTATTTCTCTGCAACTACAAAGTCTCTATAAATAAGCTTGGCATCAATGTAAAGATAACTCTTTAGATTTCAGCAGACGTGTAAAATCCCTGTAGCAGTTACTGGGACTGAGTAAATAAAGATGGCAAATAGCATAACTGTTTTTTCTGCCTAAAAACTTAGAGTAAATATGTCCTGTGTCAAAGGGAAATACTGTAAAAGTATTGAGGGTTCCTCGTTTGCAGTAAAGTACTGTGTTTAGAGGAACTGTAGTTTTTGAAATCTTTCCATTCTACTGGCTGTGGTCTGAGTTGTGTTTTGTTTAGGTGGAAAATGTTGTGCTTGTTAGTTTGCCGTGATCTGTGGGCTTCAAACAGTGTGTGACAGGACTCTGTTGATGGACTCTGAGACTGCCTTTTAAAGGTTTTCCTCAGAGGAGAGCTAGCCCCAGATATGGGCCTGTATATGAAAGGGTTAATTATATTAACAGGATTGTGTATTTAGGGAATAAAAATTAGACAAATTTTTTAACTGTTTTATATCTATGTTATATTTTTCACTTTTAAAACGACTGGATTCATTCAGATTTCTCACTAAAATTCACATTTTCTCTGTGACATTTGAACACATCATAAAAAGTTTTTAACCATCCCCCTTTAATGCTCTAAAGTCTGAACTGTCATTAAACACATCATAATTTTACCGTATACCAACCTTGTCACCTTGTCATGTTAACACAGATTTCAACACTGGATTGATATTTTTAACTAATGGGACTCACTACAAGGTTTAAGAGTTTTTTATTACTGTACAGCAGCAACAGCAGCTAATATGACCAGTCTGAGCAGCTGATGGAGATTTTCAGTGATTCAAGGGTAGGCCAACAGGATTTTAGTTCAATTTCTTGTAAAGATTACCGCTGGAATGCAGAGAAGAGCCACAGGTTCCTATCAACCTATCAGCTCCTCTCTCGGTCACCCAGGCTCCCTCGCTCCTCCTCTCTCTCTCTCTCTCTCTCTCTCTCTCTCTCTCCTCTGGTTGTTTTCACAGACAGCAGGTTAAACACACGTGAACGCGCATGCAGGTGAACACACACGCTGTGCGCTGCGTGAACACTGATCAGTTGTGAGGTGTTCTCTCACACAAAAACAACAAATATTACAGAATAAAATAGTCTTCAGCAAAAAGAGGTCGAGTCCTCCTCTTCATTCTCAAGTCCAGATGCAGTTAAAGCATGAGCCTGAGTCCAAGTCTGAGTCACTAGTCCTGGACTTGAGTACCACAACACTGAGACAGTCAAGGTTGGCTGTTATTGTCCAAAATACTATTCACCTGGGATTACCTGTTGACCTCTGATAATTCATGAATAAGCGTCAGTGATGTCAGTGTTTGTTGCGGTGGGATAAACAACATCAGTGCAAACAAATAAACAGACATTTCTGAAGGGAAGCATGGAGCTGCTGCATGACAGCAATGAAAACATGACGGTTTTTATTTCTGAATTCCAAACAAAAATGTTACGTAGTGCCCATCGCATTTTGCAGGTGACATTGTCTTCAACTATAGTTTCCAATAAAACACACATTTATTTAAGACAATCACAATGAATATTTACTGTCTCTACAAAATGCCTCATATTAATGAACATGTGAAACTATTCCTCATGTTGGATCTAACAACAAATAAAGTCTTTCTCTTTAGCCTATAACAGAGTCTGAGACCTGTTTGTAATAGCAAGCTTCAAGGTTCTTCTCATAATTTTGACTTTTATCTCAAAGTGCCAAGCATCATTTTTTCTTCACCTTTGTCCCTAATTCTCTTCTGTACCTTCTTAGATTTGATGTTCTTGCTTATTTCTCCTTATCTTTCACCTTCTTTGCTTCTCAGGATCACAGACTGCTCCCATGCCTACTGATGATGTGTCCACAGCACTGAATCATGTTAGGCGTGTTATGGATGACATATTAAGTGAGATTGAAGTACAGTTCCAAAAAGCCCTGGAAGGTGTTGAAGATCCCAACCAGAGGTAATGTCATGTAATTTTCCCTATTCAGTCCCACTTCCTGTCATTCTTATGTGCTGGTTCATTTAATGTTTTCATGAGGTCCCTTTATAGAATTTTCTACTGATCAGTTACTCATGGATGATAGTATTTACAGTATGATTCTATGGTTTTGATCTCCTGTTTAGGTCATTGCTGGGAGGAAAAATTCAAGAAAGATTTCGCATGATCAGGCAGGACTTGGGTGCTGTCCAATCACAGACTGATGGTGCACTGGAAGCCACTAGAGACATGCGTCAAGCTGTCACACAACAATTTAAAAGCCTGGCAGATGACCTTAGGCCCAAACTTCTCCATCTGAAAGAAGTGGTTGACAGGCACATGGACGAGTACCGTTCCATACTTGAGCCCATCGCCCAGGACTACAATGCAAGGCGCACTACTGAAATGGAAAACCTCAGAGCCCAGATGGAGCCAATCATTGAACGACTTGCATCCAACATCGAAGAGACCAAGTCTGCCCTGATGCCCATTGTTGAGTTTGTGAGTGCCAAGGGTCATGAATGGTTGCAAAACTTGAGAGAGGCTGCTTCGCCTTACATAGAAGAATACAGGGACCAAATCATGGGTGGCATGAGAAATGCAAGGCATCAGGCCAGAAACATCAACACTGAGGATTTGTCTACTCTGCGTGACAATGTTATACCAAAGGCCAATCAAGTAATTACAAAAGTCAAGGAAATCTTCAGCGATATTGCTTCTACCATCAATAAGGCCTAACTCCTCTCCTCCCTGTTCCTTTAACCAGCCCATCCTCCCCATCCGTCTAAAATCCATCCCACCTTCCCTGAAAAAAATCACTCAAGAAGCTGACTCCTGTCTCATGAAGCAAAATAGTGGGACTCTCTCTCTCTCCCATGCAAACATCTTACTTTGTTTGACATGCAGGCTTTAATACACACTCATCCACATGCTTCACTCTGCATGTCATGGTGTATTGCTCTCATGTATGTGAATTCACCATCAAGTGTCTGAACCTCTGTGTGATGATTGAAGAACAGATCAATAAACATCTGACTGTCTTGCAACCATGATCTCTGACTATTATTTCAACAGTTTCATCACTTAGATGTAGAATAACTCACCTTTTAACCCATTCATGAGTCATCTATACTGAAGCGCACATCGTTTTTACAAATCTGCAGTTCACCTTGTTTTTCAGTAAAGTATCTCCCATACAGATTTTTTGTTGTAAGCTCACATTTTTGATTTCCTGCCAACATAAGAGGTTTGGCTAATAAATAATAAGACCGAGTTTATGAGGATAAAACCACAGTGGGTGTTATTAATTCAAGGTTGGGTTTTCATGCACAACTGCTGTAAGTTTCCAATCAGTGACGTCTTTAGTTCACTGCTAGCTGCTGATTGAAGTGCATGTTTTTGCTAAGGCATTGGGAAATGATTATTTAAAAGTTAAACAACACATTACATTGAAATCTTTAGTGAAATTGAACAAATCAGCAGCTCAATCTTTTAGTGCATTAGCTGAGGTGTGTGGGAACACTGCAGGTCATGAAGGTTGTCGTCTGAGACCATGAACAGTCTGACTCCTGATCAAAAGGAAGGAGTACATCGTACATGCTATTAAACTTGGATTTTCCAATACAATCCTGAGACAAAACAGCAATGAGTGCATCTGAAAACACCATCGTCACCCAGGATGAGAAAAGCACCACAGAGCAAGCCCAATTTTAGGGCCATGTCTGTTTTTTTCTTTGGCATTAAGGTAGAAGTGTCAAAGTTAAAGCCATTGGGCCAAATCTGGCCGGTTATACCCTGCCCGTAAGATCATATCATATCATATTTTTATTACAACTGTCCCACCAGTAGGAGGTCTGCAGATTTCTTCCAGAATAAAAATGTAAACTAAACCTTGATGATTTAAAATATCCTTCAGTCATAGAAAGTTTTTAAGTAAGTTTTAAAGTAAATACTATTAATTATTAGATTAGATTAAAGTCAGGAATGTGGGAAAGGAAATTATTTTGTTTTTCTTCTCAAATATTCAATTTTGCATATTACAATTATGACCGAAATGTCAAAATTTTGACTTTTTTTAATTTCCTATTTAGACCTTTAAGGTTTCTAATTTTAATCTTAAGTCATATTTTGACCTTTTCAAATCCTAACTTTGACTTTTAATCCAATATTTTGAACTTTTAGACCAGGGGTGTCAAACTCAAGGGATTATTCATGTAGGAATTTTTAGAGAGGAGAACACAGCATGGAGAAAATTACTGCAAATCATGTTCATATGGGACTCAATTAACTCAGTGATGTGCATAAAATACTTAAGAAAAATTGGCCTCAAACAGGTTTAAACAGGGGCGTCGAACTCAATCACAGCAGTAGTTGGATACTGAATTTAGGTCTAACCTGAGAGCCGAACAGGGTCAACATGTCACCATAAACTGTCAACTTCATTTTCACCTGTAAGAAATGATGGAAAACAATCTTAGCACTGATGATAGTGAGATTAAAAAAAGTCAAAATGAAAGGCTAAAAGGGTCAAAATCTGAGACTAAAAGTTAAACTGAAAGGGTCAAAACACAAAACTAAATGTCAAAATAACACTTTAAATGGCAGACATATGAAATGGAAAGTTGCACTCATGTTTTAAAGGTCAACATATGGGATTAAAAGTAAGAGTTAGGAGTTGAAAGGTCAAAACATGAGATACAATTCAAAATAATGAGCTAAAAGGTGAAAATATGACTTAAAACTAAAACTGTGAACCTTAAAGGTAAAAAAAAAATATAAAAAACAAAGACAAAATCATGAGTGTAAGTCATAACTGTGAGATGCAAAATTGAAAATATGAAAGAAAGCATTTCTTTCTTCTTTCTAACTCCTTTCTTTTCCCACATTGCTGACTTTAACTTAATTTAACTCTTTTCACTCTTTATTTTCTCACATTTTTATGACTTAATGATATTTTAAATCATTAAGGTTTTGTTTACTTTTTTTTTCTGGAGGAAATCTGCACATCTCATGTTAGTGGGACAGTTTTAATAAAAATATGATATGATCTTGTGTAGCTTTACCTCAGACCAGATTTGGCCCACAGACCATGAGTTGACACCCCTGTTTATACTCACAATTTAAAATGCTAACTCATATTTTAAATTTTAGAACATGACACAACTTTTCAGTTTATATGTTTGTCTTTTAAAAATGTTAATTCGACCTTTAATTTTGTGTTTTGAGCTTTTGAACTTCTAAGTTTAACCTTTTGTCTCAGATGTTGAGCCTTTAAACTTTTCATTTTGACTTTTTAAATCTCAGAATCATTTACTGTCAGGTGGCATCTACCTTGTACACATCAGTGTAATGTTAAAAGTGAGTCTGAGAACTAAAAATATTAATGAATATTGACTTTTTTTTCAAAGAAGCTGTGTTCATTCAGAAATTATTTCATTACAGCAAATGTGAGAACAAGCCATGCTGTCATGATTTTTTCAGTAGAACTTTTTTTGTGAAAATCTGCTGAAGTCATATACACCTTTATGGAAAAGGTCCCCTTGGGGTCTGTGCTGAGTCCAAAGTTGTTTATTTTGTATATTACTGATGATATTTTACGTTGTCCAAAAAATGGACATTTCTTTGTTCGGGGAAACCCTGACAGAAATTAGTAAACTGAAACATAATTTAACAACTTAACATCAATAAGTTACCATTAAATCTTAGCAAAACTACATTCATGTTGTTTGGAGACTGTAACACAGATGTACCAGTACAAATGTTCATTGACAATGTCAACATTGAAAAGGTAAATAAAAAAAGTTCTTGGTGTAATTTAAGTCCACAAAGTCTGCTGGAAACCTCGATGTTCAGTCTAAAATGGCAAAGAGCATAACCTTAACACATCCTGAACCATAAATCACCGTCTTTATTGTTCTCTGCTTTTACCACATCTATCAAATTCTCTGGAAGTTTGGAGCAACACTTACAAAAGCCACTGGCAATCTTCATATAAACGTAAACAAAGAGAAATCAGGAGGATCCATAATGTGGGGTACAGGAACACACAAACACAGTTTTAAAATCACCAGCAGTACAATGTCTAGATCTGCTCACATTTAAAACGGCAATAATCCTCTTTAAGGCAAGACATCATTCACTTCCAGGAAACCTTCAAAGAATGGTTTCAGACAGAGAATTTGAGAGAAAAACTGAATTAACATCATTTTGGGTCTAGATGGAAAAAAAACCCTCCAAAGAAAGACAAGCATTACAAAACATTATTCCTCCTCCATCACTCTCACCTGAGGTAACACACCTGTGCCTACACATGTCATGATGGACTTATGGATCAGCTCTTTGTCAACGCTACAGACATTTTTTGATCCATTCTGCTGACGCCCTGAAAAATGTGGGTGCAGTTTGGCTTATATTGTCTGAGAAACTTTAAAAAACTACCCCAAAAAATGTTTCTTTTTCCACCTTGAGGGGTTAGGCAGGTGTGATCTAGGTGGATTTTACAACAGAGAAGGAAGCAGAACATATTCCTAAAATTTTGAAAAAATAAAGAGTAAAAAAGTAGATAAGGTTAAAGTCAGGAATGTGGAAAAAGAAATAAATTTTTGTTTTCTTTTCATATTTTCAATTTTGCATTTCACAATTATGGCTTAACCTCATGATGTTGTCTTTTTATCTTCATTTTGACCTGTAAGGTTAGAATTTTAATGTAAAGTCATATTTTGACCATTTTGGCTTTCCTCTCTTTCAACATCCTCTCCTCCATCATCCTCTTCTTTCTCTCTGTCCTTGCTTCTTCACCTCCATCATCCTCTTCTTGCTCTCTGTCCTTGCTTCTTCACCTCCATCATCCTCTTCTTGCTCTCTGTCCTTGCTTCTTCACCTCCATCATGATTCCTGCTTCCAGATGATGAGTAGGATCAGGGATACAGGCTGTTAATTCTTTGACTGTGATTGAACTTAGCAGCCTGGATCAGGATTAGATCTTATTTGGACAAATTCAATGATGAGTGTGTAGAGTTCACAGCTTTAGCTCTTCAGATGATTGTGTCAAACTCAAGGCCCGGGGGCAGAATTCGGCCCTTGGTACAATTATACCCACTCAGCAAGAGCAGATATTTTTATAATACCTGGCCTATCAGTGAGGTCTGCAGATTTCCTCCAGAATAAAAATGTTAACTTAACCTTGACAATCTAAAATATCCTTAAGTCATAAAAATTGGAGAAAAGCGTAAAAATGATTGTACAAAAATAAATATTTTCAATTTTGCATTTGACAATTATGACTTAAACTCATGAATTTGACTTTTCATCTCCAGTTTTGACAGGATGAAAATTTTAATTTCAAGCGTATTATCTTGAATTTTAATCCTAAATTTTGACCTTTTCAACCTGACTTTGACATTTACTTCCATATTTGATTGTTTTAGACTCACTATTTAAAATTTTAACTCATATATTGACCTTTAAAACACATGATTTCAAATTTGATTTCATATTTTGACTCTAAAACATGATTGCAACTTTTCATTTCATGTTTTTCTTTTAAAAACATTTGACTTGTGTTTCTACTTGTTGAACTACTAAGTCTGAATTTTTATTTCAGCTTTTGAGCCTTTAAACTTTTCATTTTGACTTTTTTTTTTAAATCTCAGAACCACCCTTCATCAATGCTAAGTTTGTTTGCTTCCCCATAATTCATTGCTGGTGTGAATGAGGTTTATAGTTAAATTCTGACTGTGTTCGGCCCTCAGGTTAGACCTAAATTCAGAATCCAGCTACTGCTGTGATTGAGTTTCACACCTCTGTATTATCCATTATTTATATGAGTGTTGCTCATTTCTTTGCATTGTAAAAACGTTTTTTGTGTTCACTGAATAATAAAAGAAATGTTTTCCTGTTTCTCCTCTCCAGACCGCCATCATGAAATACCTGGCTATTGCTCTCACCCTTCTGCTGGCCGTCGGTGAGTTCCGAATTCTTTAGTTTTGGAGATTAAACAGAGAATCTTCACCTGTCACATGATATTTCTGTTATAACTGGCCCATCAGTATGCAGATTTACTCAAGTATAAAAATACAAACTTGATTATTTAAGATATCCTTATTAGGTCATAAAATCTGAATAAATAAGGAGTAAAAATAATTAGATTAAAAAGTCAAGAATGTGGGAAAATAAATTTATTCATGTTATAATTTCATATTTTCAATTTTTCATTTCACAATAAGGACTCAATATTGGAATTCTGACTTCATATTTCATACTTTAAGCATGTCAACTCATAATTTTGACTTCTCATATATTTTGAGCTTTTAAATTAATGATTCAAAATTTTGTCATGTTTTGACCTTTATAACTAATTATTTTGTATTTTATCTCATATTTTCAACTCTTTACTTTGACTTCACAGTCCCATAGTTTGACCTTTTAGACTCACAATTTAAAATTTGGAATCATATTTTGACTTTTAATTTCATGATTACAAATTTTATTTCTATTTTGACCTTTAAAGCTCATAATTTTGACTTTCTTTCTAATATATTTGCCTTATCTTTTAATCCTGCATAATCCTGATCTTAACCTATCTTTTTAACTTTTTTAACTTCAAAACCTTTTTTTCTAGGTGCAGAGTTGTGTTCAGATTTTATTACTGGTGAAATGAGGTTGAGAGTTTTTGGTTAAAACGGTGACCCTGTTAGGCCCTCAAGTCAGACCTGAATCCAGATTCCAGCCTCTGCTGTGATTGAATTTGACACCCCTGATCTATAACATATTACAGCATTTCAAATACTTCTTTCCTGGCATCTTGATGTTTTTGCTTATTTCTCCTTCTGATCCTTCACTTTCTTTGCTCTTCTGGTTCACAGTCTGCTTCCATGTCTAGTGATGATGAAACCTCAACACTGGAACAAATGAGAGGTGCTATGGATACAAAATGATATGAGATTAAAGGAATTCTCACAAGAGCCCTGGGTGAGATTCAGTATCAGCCCCAGAGGTAATGCCAAATAATTTTCCCTCTTTAGTCCCACTTCCTGTCATTCTTGTCTGCTGGCTCATTTATTAATGTTTTCATGAGGTCCCTTTAAAGAATCTTTTAGTGATCAGTAGCTCATGGATGATTGTATTAACAGCATGATTGTATGGTTCGGATTACTTATTTACCCAACTTATTTTCTCTTTCAGGGCAGCGCTGGAAGGAACAATCGAACAAAGATTTGAAGATCATGCGATCAAACACAGACAATGCTCTCCAACACATAATGGCAGCCACAGCAGAAATGCAGGATTCCGTTAAGAAAGAAATTGAAAGCCTGCAAGAGGAGCTTGAGCCCCACCGTGCCAATCTGACTGAAACTGTCAGTGATCACCCGACTCATTACCGCGCCATGATTGAATCCATCACTAGTGAATATTCTGCGAGGCACCAAGCTGAAATGGATGGCCTCAAGGCCAAGCTGGAGCCAATCATGAGAGAACTAGCACAAAGTGTTCCGAGAAACTGGGATGAAAACAGGACCGCCCTGATGCCAGTTTTGGGAACCTTAAAGTCCAAGGGTGATGAAATGTTGGAAAATGCAAAGACGAGGGTTGACCCTTAAGTCCAAGAATACAGGGACCACATGAAACAGTATATGCAGAATGCAGCTCAGCAGGCTCGTAGCATCAACTCTGAAAATTTGGCCAGCGTGTGTCAGAATGTCCAGCAAAAGGGCGAGGAAGTAGTTGCAAAACTCCAAGAAATCATAGGAGACATTGCTGCTACCTTCACTGCAGCCTAACTCCTCTCCTCCCTGTTCCTTTAACCAGCCCCTCCTCCCCATCTGTCTAAAATCTATTCCACCTTCCTCTTCATTCCATCTTCCCTGACAAAAACCTCCTAAGAAGAAGTTGACTCCTGTCTCATGAAGCAAAATGGCAGGACCCATATGCTCTCTCTCTCCGATGCAGACATCTTACTTTATTTGACATGCATGCTTTAATACACACACACACACACACACACACACGCTTCACTCTTCATGGCATATTGCTCTCATGTATGTGAATTTACCATCAAGTGTGTGAACCTCTGTGTGATGATTGAAAAACAGATCAATAAACATCTGACTGTTTTACAGCCATGATCTCTGACTATGATTTCAACAGTTTCATCACTTAGATGTAGAATAACTCACCTTTTAACCCATTCATGAGTCGTCTACACTGAAGCACACGTCGTTTTTACAAATCTGCAGTTCACCTTGTTTTCAGTAAAGTATCTCTCATCTAAAATGAACTCTGAAAAACTGCTAGAGTCATCTAAAAGTTTACCAAAATAAAACACTCTATGAATATAATGGAGGACCTCCAGCTTTGGCAGTTATCTCACAGAGACCACATGTTAAGAGAGTCACCGCTGAAAACTAGAAATACAATTTATAGTTAAATGAGGCATCCAGTGACACAGGAGTCATTTCTGCTGAGTGCCCCCAAAAAATGTGACTCATGACTTTATTAGGGGTTTACTCTAGCTTATTGACTGACATGAGATCTGTTTAAATAAAATCTGGTGTTTTATGAGGTCTATCTTGGGTCCCACAGGCTCAAAACAGCCACATGAGGCCTTACATGGCACTAAAGATTTAGTGACGACAGAGAGGATGTCCAAGACCATGAATTACTATTATTATTCAAACTATTATAATCAGTTTTATCAACATCAGTATTTTCTTAATTATAATGCCATCACAAGTAATAATAATAATGATGATATCAAAAATAATAATAATAGCGATAAGAGTAGTAATTATTATAATGATAATGTATGAAGAAGAAGAAAAAGCAGGAAGAAGAAGAAATGTAGGAGTTGGGGTCAAGTGGGTACACAGCAGTGTGCAGGGGTCAGCAACCTTTTCTGTTAAAAAGAGTCATTTTTTGCCCAAACCGCCCACCAGAAAATCTTTGAACAGCTGAAAAAAAAACACATCTGAACCTTGCACTTAAGGCGTTACAGTCAATTAAGTCTGTGTCTACCAAAATAACTGATTGAGAAAACCAGTGTTAATTTCATCAACTAAAACCATTTCTAAAACTATTCATCGACAGCCTTTTTTCCATGACAAAAACTAGACTAAAACTGACAAAAACTAAGTTTAGTTTTTGTCAAGATGACTAAAACTAGACTAAAGTGTAATGTAGTTTTTGTTGGACATTCAAAATCTATGATATATCTCCACTGTAAGTGAATCGTTCAAAATGCAATTCATCTTTTTTGCCTCTCAGCTGTAGAAAGCAGGAACCCCAGGTTTAGGAGTGCATAGAACACACTACCATGATTTGGTACCAGATTTAGGCAAGAAAATAAATGCTTGGACTAAAATTAAAGAGTGAAATGTAAGGACTTCATATGGACTAAGCTAGACTAAAATGTTTTGAGTTTTTGTCGACTAAAAGTAGACTAAAACTAAAAAGGATAGAAATGACTGAAACGAAAATGCATTTCGTTTAAAGACTAAAACTAAAACTAAAATTTAAAATACCTGCCAAAATTAACACTGGAGCAATGGTAGGTGACCATCCATTGATGTTTTATCACTGATAAAATCTGTGCTGCACCATAAATATTTATAAAATAAAGGTAGAAGTAAATGTCAAAAGCTACACTTTTTACAGATAAAATAAAATCAACATTGAATTTGAATTCTTTTTCATGTTAAAAAAAAATTCCTTTATTTAAATTTCCTGGCACAGCAGAGAGCCACTTGGGAGGGGCAAATGAGCAGCTACGGAACCGTGGGTTGCTGACCCCTGGCTCAGGGTCATTGGCATGTTGGAAGGTGAACCTTTAGCCCAGTCTCAGGTACAGAGCACTGCAGAACAATTTCCATGGTGCTGCCACCACCATGCTTCACTGTTGGGATGGTACTGAGGAGGTGATGAGCAGAGCCTGGTTTTATCCAGACATAATGTTTAGAATCGAGGCCTGACAGCTAAATCTTGTTTGTCTCAGAGCAGAGAATCTTGTTTTTACTAGTCTTAGAATTCTTCAGGTGCTCTTTCATGTCTTTTGCACTGAGGAGAGACTTCCTTATAGGCACTCAGCCATACCTGAGGCCTTTGTTGAGTGTCATGTTTGACTGTGTGTTAGAAATATGGCAAAGTCAAAAGAATGGTTTCAGAAAGCTAAGTCCCTCACAAACAAGGAACAGGATACAAAAAGCAAGGCAAAGGCACTGAATATTCCTATAGACACCGTTGGAAGCATAGTTTCAGTTCAGTACCCACCTTACTGTACTCACTGAGGTTTCAGTGAGTACAGTAAGGTGGGTACTGAACATAGGCGGTTTCCATGCCAGAACTCCAAGACATTCACCACTACAGGCCCAAAAGCACAAGAAAAGTCAGCTCCGATGTGCTCAAAATCATATAAATAAGGCACAGAGGTTTTTGGATTCTGCTCTGTGGAGCGATGAAACAAAACTGGAACTTTTTGGCATGATGGATCTGCAGTATGTCTGGATGAAGAAGAAAGAAGCATACGCTGAGAACAACACTGCGCCCACAGTTAAGCATGGTGCTGGCTGCTTTGCATCCTCTGTTACTGGAAACCTGCAGCCTGTGAAAGGCAAGATGGATTCATTGAAGTATCAGGGAAACCTAGGATGCAATGTCAGCATACACACCCAAGAATATTACTGAACTGGAGGCCAGTGCACATAAGGAATGGTCTAAGATTCCTCAGGATTCTGGGTATGCACCCTTTTGCAGGAGGTCATAGAAGCAAAAGGGTGCTCTAAGTACTTAAGATGCTTGCCATGAAGGCTAGAGAAGTTTTAAGTTGCAATCTGAATTTGAATTTGGGGACACTACTTCAAGTATTTGTTGAGTTGACCTATTTCAATTGCTTTTGATCGATTTTTTTCATCGCAAAAAAGCAGAAAGTCTGCAATTTTTCACATCAAACCTGATTTTCAAAGGGGGTTTAAATATTTTGATTACAACTGTATTCAGGCCATATTGCCTAGGGATCCTTAAGAAAATACCTAGCAGATATAAATGTGAAAAAAAAACACATTAGCTCAATCAAAACTACCAGAATCCATATTCAGCCTCATTTGCAATCCAGTTTCTCATAAAATCAATTAAAACTTAGGTTTTGTTTCAGTTGACAGCGCTGTATGTTTTTGTGTTGCTCTTGAGTGGGGGTCAGCTTTTAAGATACAAATGGGGGCTCAAAGTAAAGGTCTGCAAACCGTTGCACTAATTAGTATGGTGTTGAAACTCTGCTCCAAGAAAATTGCCTATGAATAATAAAAGCAGTTTGCTGTTGTCTTCATCTGTCCACACCCGCTAACACTAGGCTGATTAGGATGTTATTAATGCCCTATGGTTGGTCAAGTCAACCTCCACTTTAGGCTTTAGGCTATATGAAACAATAGACAACGCTAGCAGGGTTTATGTGCTTCAGACAGGTTTCGACTGTGTGTGTGTGCATGTGTATGTATTGTATTGGCTGTTCTCTGGGCAGCATGTGCGTGAGGCTGTGATTAGTGCATGTCACTGGCACTAGGAGTATTGTAATGGATGAGGCAGGCATGGAGGTCCCATGTGAGAAGCTCAAGGTGTATAAAAGAAGCCTGCTCCTGGACACTGGCAGTCCTAGCATGCTGATGGCATAGAGGATTTTTGCTTTTATTTCTACATTGCAGAGAAAAATTAGAAATCTGGTCCTTGACTGAGTTTAAAGTGACTCACAGAAGCTGCTATTGGTTCCAGGGGAGAAACACAAGAGAAATCAACGTAACAGGAGATTAATTCACATCATTTCTCTTCCACACCTCTGAATCATGAACGGTAAGTGGCTGTTTTAATAAACTTTGTAAGCTAAATGGACAATAATATGAACTATTAATCTGCGACAATTAAATACAAAATCCACACTCAATGCATGTCTCTCCTCTTTTGTTAATTTTTTTTATTCTCTAGGCCCACAGCTGTCCCAGAGCTGCGAACTATCCATGTCCTGCTGTGCAAATGGGGGGTCACTGCCCAGCTCCAAGGCCCCCCAAGTCACTGGAGTCAGAGTTCAGCTTGAGATGCACGCACTTTGGCAGCAGTTTGATCAGCTCGGTACAGAGATGATTGTTACCAAAGCTGGAAGGCAAGAATTTCACTCCTCACCTTTTATTCTCTTTGCTTAGGGCCTCTTAATGAAATCACTGTTCATGTTTTGCAGGAGGATGTTCCCAACATTCCAGGTGCAGATCTCTGGAATGGATCCTGCTGCTGATTATGTTCTCCTTATGGACTTCATCCCCGTTGATAACAAAAGATACAGGTCAGAGACATGTAATAAGGAGTTAAATTCTTACTATGCCATAGAGATTGTTCATTTTAAACATATAACTCTGTTTCCAAAAAAGTTTGGGCACTGTAAAAAAATATATAAACAACAGAATCCAATGAGTTGCAAAACTTATAAATCCACATTTTCTTCACAGTAGAACATAAGCAACTTATCAGAAGTTGAAACTTAGAAGTGTATTTCTTTTAAAGAAAATCAGCTCATTATGAATTTGATGGCAGCAGATAGCCAGTCTGATAGTCTTTGTGTTCATAAAAGAAGTGATTTTTCAGTCTTCCCATTTAGCTGCATGACAGCTGGTTAAGTTTTCCCTTTTTCTTTGCTATCAGCAGGGGTGTCTAAACTATGGCCCGGGGGCCAAATGTGGCCTGCAATCCACTTTTAATTAGCCCCCAGCAAATTTAAGAAATATAGTGAAATATGACCCACATTGGAACATGAAGCTTTTGCTTGACTGTACTGTTCTTCTTCATTTCAGCACAAGGCAGTGCTACAATGTTAACCCATTTAATCCCAAATTTTTCACTGCAACATAAGTGCATGCATTTCCTTCCTTAGACCCCCCGACACATATTATGTATGATTTTTTTTCATTTCATCTTGGTTATGTTAGTGAAAATGTAGGTTTTATACTCGGCAACAATTGTTGCCAGTGGGAAACCACATAGCCACAATCTACACAATGTCTTCAGTTTGACCTATTTACACATAAATAATCAGAATAAAACTAACATGTGTAACACATTTTAACTAGGAATGGTTACAATTGTTTCCAAAATGTTAGATACATAAAGATACCATGGCAATGCATGATGAAAGGAACCATCAATGACTGCAATGAAATTACTGTATTTCACAGTCTCATAAAATAGTTAACTGTAGAGCTCAGAGTTATTGAACTTAAAAAATAAGACCTGATATAGTTCATATCATGCTATATACATACATACATACATACATACATACATACATACATATATATATATATATATATATATATATATATATATATATATATATATATATATATATATATATATATAGTACATAACATACTATATAGAATAGTTAAAAAAAAATAAAATAAATTCACATTGTGCCAGTAGCTTAGACTGAAATAACATTTACTGTCCTACAACATCATGGCCATAAGATGAGTGTGTATAACATTATTCAGCAAAAACAACATCTTGCTGGTGAATATTTCCTGTATTTCAAAAACAGTGCAAAAAGTATAGCAGTGCATACTGTAGAGATGCAGTGCACCATTAGAGATAAAAATCAAAATATCTGTTTAACAGTCTCATGAACCACTTTCAACAAACTTGATTCATGTAACATAGGAGCAAGACACATCTCAAAGGCTTGTTGGTTCAGTTTCACTCTCCATGAAAATCTTGAATCACTCAATGTGGAGAGGTACAGCACACTTCTAGCATCCATGCACAGTGCGGTTGTGGCACTGTCTGCATCTTCTAGTATTTTCTTGTGTTGACAGGACAGTGATGTTTCCCATCTATTATCTCTTATCATAAACTCTTGTGGAATCCTGAGGTTTTGCAAATGCAGATCTTCTGCCTTGACCAAGAGGTGGGTTCCCATATCTCTTAAGGAGATCAAGGGACAAAATCTGCGACAAGGTCAGACATGAGCTGTCTTGGGTTGGTTTAAGACCAGACGTGCTGCTGCTTTCTGGATCATCTGCAGAGGTTTAACTGTGCATGCAGGGAGGTCTGCCAGTAATGAGTTGCAGTAGTCAATGCGTGATATCACAGGAGCCTGTACCAGGAGCTGTGTTGCATGCTCTGTCAGGTAGGGTCTGATCCTCTTGATGTTACAGAGGGAAAATCAGCAGGACTGAGCAGTCTAGGCCACATGAACCTTGAAGGTTAACTGGTCATCAATCATGACCCCCAGATTTTGGGCAGACTTAGTGGACATGAGTTTATTTGATCCAAGCTGGATATTGATCTGAAGTTCCAAAGTGGGACTGGCTGGAACGATGATAAGCTCAGTCTTGGACAGGATGAGCTGAAGGTTGTGGGGTCTCATTGTCCTCAGGACAAAAACAGGTGTCCCTGTTTTTTGGCTGGACACCATGGGAGACTCACCAAGTAGTGGCAATGGGCTTTCTTCATCACCAAATACTGCAGAAGTGAGAGGTGAGAGAGTGCTGCCAATTTCATCCTCTAGACAGGTCACTTCTGCTTCACTATTTAGAAGTCTAGCAGGCAAATGGTCTGTTTTACCTTGGTACTCTCTATCTGAGCAGTCACAATTACAGTCACTTTGAATTGCATCTTTTTCAACTGTAGGAATAACTGTGATGTAGCATACATCACTATGGGGTTCCTGAAGGTCTAGGACAGTGCCTACATGCACGTAAGAAAAGCGTAAGATTTTAATTGTTTCACTGATAAAGCCTTAAAAAGAGGTCTATGCATGCTTTTCTTGTCTAAAGACCTTTGTATAAACTCCTTAATAAATGTTTTATCATGTTTTTAGTAAATATTATATAACATATTTAGCAAGTCTAGTTTTGGCAGCACCCCACCCCCACACACCCCCGGGGGGAACCAAGGGTGTAGGATATCCAAAACCTCTGATAGTTTTAAGATGTGTAGAAAAAACCCAAGCAATACAGAATAAACAACTTCAACCTAGCCTAGAATAAAACTTGACATAACACTATGACTATGTTTTATGCTAGCGGCAACAAATGTTGCCATGCTTATATTTCCTCTTCTTATGATCAAAAGATACATGACGGCACATAGTTCTCATTATATATCAGTAGTAGACCCTTTAAAAGATACATGTTGAAAATATTTCAGTTATATCTGTACATCAAGGTATTTTACTTACTTCCTCTTGTTAATGATTGAGGCAGACATTTCATTCCGGAGGTGCAGGCAGGAAGTAAAGAGGCCTGGTCATGTGACCATTCACACTAGTTACATGGTACTGATACAATTTATAGGAGATAACCTATTCTTTAATTTTAAAACTTAAATTAGCTGCCCAAAGCCAAAACAACACTTAAAGAGATTCCAGAAGTAGAAAAAAAGTCTGGCAACTATTGTTGCCAGTGGGATTAAACGGGTTAATTCTGTAAACAAACATTTTGACAAGAAATTTTTGATGTGTTTTCAAAATTTGTGACCAAGAGGTAAAAACATATTGGCAGCAAAAGAAACAGCAATATCTAAATTTATAATGCCCTAATTAATCACCATTAGCCAATAGTCCATGGCCTATTGTGTTGTCAGTAAACAGTATGCATCTCTGTTGAGTCCAAATATTCTTAAATTAAGCAGATACTCTATTTTCATCCATTTCCCATTGTGCAGAGATCTGTATCTCAGAATGTTTTGCCACTCGCCCTGGCTGAGCAGGCTGGAGTGACATCAGTGCCTACCCTCTATTTTTAAGCTTACTTCTAATGTCTGTTTGTTGCCTTTGTTCAGCCTGCCTTTTTCACACATTGGAAACATGTCTGCATCAGATATGCCTTCCACAGCTCATCCTGGTTGGTGGCAGGGCGAGCGGATGTCATAGCCCCAAGCAGGATGCATTTCCACCCAGACTCACCAGCCTGTGGAGCCCAGTGGATGAAGCAGACCGTATCATTCGACATGCTCAAGCTCACCAACAACCTGCTGGATGATAACGGGCATGTCAGTCAATGTCTTCTACATGACTTTGACTTAATTTTACTTAAAAACTTAAGTTTTTCTTTATAGTTGATGGTTTTATATTTTGTCCCTTCTTGACAGATGATACTGAACTCCATGCATCGCTACCAGCCACGCTTCCATGTGGTTTATGTAGATCCAGCCCCCAACAGCTACTTGAATGCTTACAGGAACTTCTGCACCTTTTCCTTTCCGGAGACACGCTTTATGGCCGTCACTGCCTATCAGAACCACCGGGTATGTAGCCAAGGAAGAATCGGTTTAAAATCAAACATTACTTAGATGTATATTTAGACTGATTTAGTTCCTTCAATGCATTCAAACTAACTCCTCTCTCTTTTCTTTCTCAGATCACCCAGTTAAAAATTGCTAGCAACCCATTTGCCAAAGGCTTCAGGACCACGGACCCCCAGAACCGGTAGGTCTCTTACAGTAACTGGAGGAGGGAGTTGACAAAACATACTTTGTTAGTTCATGGGTGTCTTGCTTTTTGTATGCTTCCATTCCTTAATTTGACAAAAATTGCAGTTATTTCTCTTTATATTAGAAAGCAGCATTATTAATATTTTGAAGGCAATTACTCAGATTACAGTTTTAGAATTATTCCATAAACCAAGACCAAGTTTTTCATATAAAGGCACAATAAAGGATAACTATCACATCCTTTGTAGTGCATTTTAAAACTGGGACAATAATGCATTTAAAAGTGCACTAACTGTAGACCCTTGCAGTGCCGGTAATGTGCAGTGAATGTGTCTTGGGTGATTATTCTATAAAGACATCTGAGTCTGGAAGGCCCAGTCAGTGGTTCATCAGAATTCCTGGCTAGCATTACACCATGAAGACAAAAGAACACTCCCAGCAACTCAGAGAAAAGGTTGAAAAGTATAAGTCAGGAGCTGGATACAAAAAAAAGTCTAATGCAGTAAACATTCCTGGTGTTCAGTTAAATTCATCATTAAAAAATGGAAGGAATATGGCACATCTGCCTAGATCAGGCCGTCCTCACAAACTGAGTGACTGTGCAAGAAGGACACTAGTGAGAGAGACCACCGAACAGCTACGACTACTCTGAAGGAGTTACAAGCTTCAGCAGCTGAGATGGCAGAGACTCTGCATACAACAACTGTTGCCCAGGTTCTTCACCAGTCAAAGCTTTATGGGAGGCTGGCAATGAGAGAGACACTGTTGGAGAAAACGCAGATTAAATCTTGATTAGAGTTCACAAGTTATGGTCCAGTAGAAGAAAGGTCTTCGGTCTGATGAGACCAAAATGGTGCTTTTTGGCCATCAGGAAAGACACTATGCTTTGAGGACACCAAACAATGCACATCACTGCAAACACACCATCTTCACTGCAAAGCACAGTGGTGGCAGCATCATGCTGTGGGGATGCTTCTTGGCCCTGGAAGACTTTTATAGTTAGAGGATACAAAAATATCCAAGAGAGTTCAAATATAAAACATCAGCATGGAAATAAAGCTGCCTGTTAGACTGGTTTCATCATTCACTGCATCTATTGTGCAGGGAACCAAGAGTTCACCAAAAGGCATGTGGGAGACTCCATGGTCAAGTGGAGGAAAGTTCTTTGGTCTGATGAGACCAAAACGGTGCTTTTTGGCCATCAGACAAGATGCTATATTTTGTGGACACCGAACACTGAACATCAATATAAACACAACAGCCTCACTTTGAAGCAGGGTGGTGGCAGCATCATAATGTGGGGATGCTTCTTAGCAGCTAGCCCTGGAAGGCTTGTAAAAGTATAGGGTAAAATGAATGCAGAACTTAAAAAAAGGCTGTTCATGCCTGATCCTCGTGCAATCTGACAGAGCTTGGGCAGTTTTGCAAAGAATGGAGTTAAATTTTAGTGTCTAGATGTGCAGGCCTAGTTGAGACCTAGCCACACAGACTCAGTGCTGTGATTAAATACTAAATTGAATATTTAATACTGACTTCTCAGGGGTGAATATTTATGCAGTCACTTATTTTACATTACACGTTCAATTTGCATTACTTTGTAGAAATCTGTTCTCACTTTGACAGTTTTTTTTAATTAAATATTTTGTTTCAAAAAGCCAAATTATACTGACAATGAATGGTTTATAAAACATAAGGGTAAAACAACCCAAGCATTTGTCTGCCTTTGCTGAAAATTAAAGGAGCTTTTGGACAGATGGGCAAGTTCAGTCAGGCCTAAATTTTGCGTCACTGATTTATAAACCAGAGTTCTTGGAAATGTGGGTTGATATCATGACTGGATCAGAATGTGCCTTAATCAGTGTGTGTCATCCGCTGGTAAACAGTGATAAGGCAGCAGCCTTGATGAAAGTTGATCAGTGATCTTCGTGTGCAAAGATTGTGCAAAGATGCAGGCTGTTTTTCATTGATTTGTTACGAAATATAACTAGTGTGAGTTTTAGGAGTTTGCATACACGTGTTTATGTGTACAGACATTGTTTTAGAACTGTTTGTGACCATGCAGTATGCTTGAGTTAATACAGGAAGATTGTTTTTAAAAAATAAAGTTACTATGGTCAAATTTCACAGAGGTAAATTTAGTGATCTATAATAGTAAAAAGTAATTTATTAGTTTATCATAATGCAAAGTTGTGAGTAGTAGTAGGGGGTGGGGCTAAAAAATTGAACATGATTTTTCCTTTATTTGCAAGGCAAAAACAAAAGATGTTCCTCTCTAACCAGGTTGTTTGAAATGCTGTTTGTTGTAACACAACAGATGTGCATGTGTGTATGTGGATCTTAAAAGAACATACACTAAAATAAACTGGAAGAAATCACTGTAAATAGCCTCCATATATTATTATCTCTGATGACAATGCCCAGCACAGCCCTCTGATATTTTATTTACTGTAAGAAGATGTAGAAAAAGCAGTAGGGGATGCTGGGATAAGGTGAGCCAATTTTTACTTTCGAAGCATGAATCTTTGGGTGCTTTCACACTAGGGGCCCAGTCGCGAAGCCGGGTGCACTTGAGCCCAAAGTCAGGTTAGTTTTAGTCAGTGTAAATGTGAACGAACCGCACCTAGGCACCGGGCTCATTTGGGGAGGTGGTCTCCCACCTGGGAGATGGAAACTGCATCAAAACTCTGCTTTTTCAAAATTAGTCTATGTTTATTTGGTATAACGAGTAAAAACTTGGTGAATTCATTGCGATAAATCACTGTTTTATGTTGTCCTATCAGAGCTGTTTGCCAATTCTGCAAAACTTTAAACTGTGGCTTTGCTCTCCCACACACTGTTATAGTTGTAGCTAAGAAAACTTCTAACAGGGTGTCAACCTACAGGTTACAGTACACACAGTTAAAACAACACAATTTTAAAGGTGACCTACACAGGGGTGATTTTAGGAGCTGAAATGTAGGGGTTCCCTGCCCTTAAAGAATTGTGGCATTGTCTAAAATTTCTTTACTGAATGAGGGACAACTGCTGTTGCCTGTGGGGACATCCAGTACATTCAGACCTCCATTACTTTTTTCAATTTTGCTTTGATGCAGCCTGATGCTAATGTCAAAAAACATTTTTATACCATTATTCTACATTCAATTATCCTTGCAAAGCAGACTGACTGACCCGTTTCCTTGTTTCTCACTGGTGAATTCATCTTACAAAGTTCCTGTCTGAACCGTTAGAAAGCGACAGGGCCGATCAGCATCGAGGGGCAGTGCTTTCTGGCGTTGTGGAGTCATGACATAAGCAAGCAATAACAAGAGGCCAGTGCAATTATGGTGGATGCTGCTGAAATGCCAGTTTTATCAGAACTTGAAGACATTTCTTCATTAAAAGAAGGAAAAAGAACAGCAGTGAGTTGTTTTCTTTTCAAAAACATCAAAAGTCATGTACTGACGTGTCTACAGTCGCCATGGTTTGCGTTATGCAGTTCCCTATGGAGTTTAGTCCTCGGTAGTGGCTACGTCACGTGTTTTGTTGCTCTGATTGGCCCATAAAGATGTGACAGACAGAACGTTCATCCAATCACCATTCGAGTATTTTTCAAAGGCCATCTAGCGTGCCAGGTTTAACCACGCCCAGATAGGGGGCAGAGCGTTGTATCTGGTCATCATAAAAACGAAACTTCTTTCTGCGGGGGGGCAGTTTGTTCACATTTTTCCTCAATAAAAGGTGGACATCATGAGAATCCAGTCAATAAACGGTCTGTTATGACTCACCTTACAGATGAAAACAAGTTGAAGTAAGTGAGAGGAGGTGCAAAGGCAATTAAAGTCTCCTGTCATCTCATCTCTGTCATCTTGGATATGATGATGGGGAATTTTTTTAAACAGTTTACAAGATCTTGCAAAGCCAGTTGATTTGCGAGATCTCGCGAAAGTAGATTAAAATGATGTAGCAGTGACCACTTCCGGTTCAAACCAACCAAAACAGCTGATGGCAAGCATCCATGTGAGAGATTCATTGAATTTACTTAGAAATTGGTGTGTAAGAAGACATTCAATCCATGCTTAGTCGCAGGCATGCTTTTCGTATCAGCAAAAGGCATTTTTGGTGAAAGGGGACCCTGTCGTCGTAAACGTATTGTCTTTCGTTTGTACCCTTGTAGCTGTCTGGAGTAAGATCCGAGTAAGTTTTACGATGAAAGAGTCCCCTTTCATCCAAAATTTTACCCTTTCTTCCAAATGTTTTGCGAGATCTCACAAAAGTTTGTTTCCAAAAAAAAAAAATCCATCATCATTTTATAATTTTCTTCTCTCATGTCCCTTCCGGGCTCCATAATGGACTTTTTTGCTGTGTTAAAACAAAAACAATCTTTGCTCAGGTCATGACCTGAGTGGTTTCCATAGTGGCTTCTTCTTCTTTTTTCCTCCTTGGCAGGTTTGTAAACCAGCCAAGTGCATACCACCACCTGCTGTTTCAGACTGAGTACATATACAAGTGGGCCCGGGCATGGATAAGTGCTGCTGGTGTGAAAGCAAGCCAGTGGGAGGAAAAGGGAGGAAGCGTGCTGCAGTTTGAAACAGCTGGGCCTAGTGTGAAAGCGCCCTTTATTTCATGATCTCTGCTATCAAATATTGTCAGCATGAATCTACAAGAATGCTGACTGAAAATGTGACCGTCCCTAAAAAAGTGCCTACTATTGAAGTCACATTATATTTTTTTACCCTTATTTTATTTAAAACTTTTAATTTAATTTGCTATTTATTGAATGCTCCAAAGTTTTCTTTTAAACTTTAATTTATCCAAATCATCTCTAATATCAGTTCTGGTCATTGTTTCATTGTGATGTCTTTTTGTTGTATTTTAAATGCTCTTTCCTTTTAATTTCTGTAGAGCACTATGAGTTGCTTTGTGTATGAAAGGTGCAATACAAATAAACTTTTTGTGGCAGTGTCTATGGTCCTGTCTCTCAGACACAGAAGAGAAACAGAGAGAGGAGCTGCTTCTGGCTAAAAGTGTGCCAAGATACCACAGAATAAACCTGCCTATATGCAGTGAAGCCCTGGTTTGCTTTACTGGAATAACACTCAGCCAAAACAGATCGAAGGATCATATGGGTGCATTTGTTTTGCTTCGGAGAAGGGGATTTTTCTTGAACACACCTCCCATGTCAGACATGAGAGAAATTAAACTAAAAACAATAACTTGCATTGGCAGCATTTTATGATTTTTTAATTGATAAAATTTTGGGGTAAGCATGCTTTTGGGACTAAATGGAGTCAAGATTTGCTAGATTTGTGTGTTGGACCCTCACCTTTATCTTATACCAGGATTCCCAGGTGTTGTTCTGATTTCCAGACTACTATTTGACAGAGAGGGCAGGCAGCTCACAATGAGTTTTTCCTGTGTATTTTCAACACTTAAGGGCTCGTTTTTGTTGCCTTGTATCTGTGAGCCGTTGCTGCTGGACACTGTAAGAATCTTGAGATTCTCCTCTTTCTCACAGTCTATAATTTGACAAAATTCACTCAATATTTTGGCTTTTAATGAGAATGTTAACTGCTAATAATCCAAACAGCCAGAATACGAGAGGATTAACCGAATTATGTCCTAGTAGTGTAAGGTCAAAGGCAGGCCTATTTAGTTAGCGGCTCAGGACCAACCTCCAATTGGCCCAGCCTGTGGTCATGCCAGAGATGCAGAGGGCAACATGTTTCACAAGTTTTCATAAATTCCCACAGTATATCAGACAATGAATACAACACTCCATGTAGCCTAACAACAGTCTACCTACAATCCACTGCGTTGTTTTAAAATGTGGCTGGGGATGCTGACAGAAGTAGCCCCAAGATACCGAGTATAGAACATGTCCTTTTCAACTGTAGCTAAAACTTTGCAAATTTAGTTTTTTATGCACTTTAAGATATACCTGGGTAAGATGTGACCGAAATTATTAGTTACAGAATATCCTTTTATTTTTTTTCAAGCTAAAAAAGTGTTTCTACTTCCCCAGGTTATGTTCAATTACAGCTCTGTTGATGTGTTTTTATGCACTTTTTGATTTGCTTTTGTCATGTTGCCTATTTTAAAAGTGAGACTATGAATAAAAAGTGCATTTTATTCATCAAATTGATCTGTATTGGTTCAAAATTTGACATTACCAGCTGCTTACTGGGCACTGAGGTGGTGGTGGTGGTGGGTCAACTTACCTCATGTCACCCTAATCTCCCCAACACAAAGTAAAAAAAATGCTGACTCACATGGGATTTGTATGGGATTTATGATAAAGTTTAGCACCACCACAAATTTTGGATGTTGTGTGACATCATTCTCTTGCATTGTGACCCTGACCGTCATGTGAAAATGTAAGCCAAACAAAGTTCAGGTTTCTCATAGTTCAAAGAAAGCTTCGACCCTTGGACCTCTTGCTTATGTAAAAAGTTAGATTACTGTTGTCAAAGCTACTAGAAAAAGTACAAGTGCACAAAAAGATACTCAATCACAGCAGCGTGAGTGTCCCTGACTGTGTGGTGTGTCTGTGTTTAGAGGGAGTCATTCTGGACTTCTGGCAGTGTGGCGGCCACCAGAGGGCAGAGCTGAGCCTCTCGGCACCAAACATGGAGAGCAGAGAAGAAAAGGGCCAGACACTTCACCTAGTAAGTTATAAGGCTGGTTTTAACTGTTAGTATCAAATGAAACCGAAAAATACAAATGATCACATTAATGTTTTAACCTGTTTGATTACATTTTCTCCACTCATTGTGCCCACATATATTTGAGGTAGTCAGGTCATTTTATTTTTTTAATTTTCCATCAGACAAAACGTAATCACTTTCAGCTTTTTCAGATCCACTTTGCATATCAGATGGCCCAGCAGGTAATAGTATAGTCATTAGTAATAATAAAACAAAAAATAAGCAGGGTAATGCACTCATTCTTCACCTGGCTGCCTGATAGAGGATAAAACACTTCATCATTTTCACAGTGGTGGTTAATAATCTAGCTTTCCATCTGTGTTTGCCTGAATCTTCAGGACAAGAGCACCCAGCCCTGATGATGGGGGAGCAGTGTGGACTTTTACAGCACTATAAAGACTCGATGGGACTCACCATGGAGAGAAAAGATGGGGAGAATCTTTCATCACCAGCTTCCTTTCTTCCTGATTCTTCCTACTGGGACTGCCCAGGATCATCTCAGTAGACAGGCTTTGAATTATACTTTTAACATGGTGTATATTATTATAGTTGTATGTTAATGCCTCAGTGACAAAATGTTTTAATTATTACTATGTAAGTGCTCTATCTAGGCGATGTCCGTAGTGATGTGACAAATAAACTGCCCTGACACCCTGTGCATCGCTGGCCCCCATTGTTTTGTTTGTTTCCTGCACATTTTATCCCCTTTGTGCTACTCCTTTATCAATTTTTTCTACTTATCACCCATTTTTGACACTCTAACCCCTTTTCACCACTTTGTCCAGCCATTTTTGCAGCATTTCTGCCAGTCTTCATCTTTTAATTTATAACTTTTGCCCCCTTTAACCCATTTTTGCCACTCTTAGTCCTTTTTAAAAACTTGTCCAGACATTTTTTTTCCATTCTTAACCCATTTTGATAACTTTGGCCATTTCTAAACCAATTTTTGCCACTTTGCCATCACTTTTCACTACTTTATCCAGCCAGTGATCATCAACTGGCAGCCCAAGGGTCATATCAGGCCCCAAGAGGATCACTGAATTCAGAAAATGAGAGCAGGAAAAGAGGATGTTGTGGTTTTAAGCATATATTTTGGCTTTAAATATCTGCACACCAAAAATGATTAATATTGAAACAGCTTTACCCAGAATGACTTAACATTTGATCTGTTTTTACAGAAATCCACTTGTAAGCCATCATTAGTGAATATTGAAAAATAATAATAATAAAAAGGGGTTAAGACTGGCTGAAATGTTGCAAAAATGGCTGGGAAAAAGTGTTGAAAAAAGAAAAGAGGTTAGAGAGTTGAAAAATTGGTGATAGGTGCAAAAATAAGTTGTGGAGTAGCAAAAAGGGACCAAAAATGGCAGGAAAGTGGTGAAAATGGGTTAAAAAAAGGCAAAAATGGGTAAAAAGTGGCAAAAATGTTGCAAAAAATTGTTCGTTGGAGCAGTGGAAAGTGGTTGAAGAGTGAACAAATGTGTCAAAAATTGGTTTCAAAATGGCAAAAATTATCAAAATGGGTGAGGAATGGCAGAAATGTAGCAAAAATGCCTGGGTTAGTTATCAAAAATGGGTTTGAGAGGCAAAATGGGATAAAGGGGGCAAAAAATATAAATTAAAAGATTAAAACTGGCAGAAATGTTGCAAAAATGGCTGAATAAAGTGGTTGTAAGAGGTTAGAGAGTGGAGACAATTGGTTAAGTGACAAATATGGATAAAAAATGGCACGAAGGGGATAAAATGTGAAGGAAAGTGGCAAAAAAATGTGGTTAAAGAGTGGCAAAATGGGCAAAAAGGGGAAAATTTGTTTAAAAGTGGCAAAAGTGATCAAAAATGAGTTAAGAGAGGCAAGAACTTCTGCAGAAATGGTTGAATAAAGTAGTGAAAGGGCTTTAAAAAGTGTCAAAAATGGGTTAATATTGGTGCTTGATCACAGTTGGGGAGGGCCCATTCTCTGTGTTTTCCATGGGTCTAGCCAACTCTGTAGGCAGGCCTGCCTCCTTGTGGCCTGCTGCGTTCTAGGTAATAGGGATACATCTCACTGTTAATGCCTAAAAAACTATGTTTTGTGAAAGAAAATACAAATACTAATACAATTATTTGTTAACTATTACAGGTCCTCTGGATATTTTGCCATTTTGTTAATTTTCTTTTAACAAAATAAACCACTCAGAAAACATATACCTTGTTCATTTTTGGTATAATCTTTTTCAGCATTACTTCAACTTTATAAAATGAAAACTATTTTTAAGTTTAATTCACTCTTATAGATATAGGACCTTCAAAAGACAAGCCCCACAAAGATGGATTTTTATTTATTTATTTATTTTTTATTATTTAAAACAATATATTGTCATTTTTAAAGACAAATTACAATATGCTTATTGTGCTAATTGTGCCTATTATGCTAATTATTAAAAATACCAGTGTCAGTCCTGTACAGCATGGTCCACTGTCCCCTATGTGTAACATTAATTTTTATTTCAAATTAAAATGATCATATTTCCTGTTTTACTTGGCCTATTGACATCAAACAAAAACTGAAAGAAAGCTTCGCTTCACACGAAGTGATTGCAATGCAAAATGTGGCTTTATTTTTATGCTGTCATGTGACAAAAGTTGCGCATGATGAAATCATGCTGGTGTGATTGTGGACCCCTAAGAGCTATGCAACTTTTGTTAATTTGAAAGTCCAACCCCCACAATCTACGTCAAGACTAAATCTGGCCCCGTGCTAATGTACTTGATGACCTTTGCCGTAAGTTAAACAAATGAGTAAATTTATGACTGTGATCAAAGTAGATGATAAAGATAGCCTATGTAATTCATACTGAGCTATACATCATGTTTTGTCATCCTTACATATAGGGCTGGCCTACAGGAACAACAGTTAATGTTTAGTCTGCGTAATATTCTGTTGGTTATGATATAGAATGACTCATTGCTTGCATTTGTTAAAAAAACACATGAGAAACTCAAAAAATGACTGTATGTCAAATTGCAAATGGAATATTGGGGGAAAAAAACCCCACAATTAGATTATTTTCCCAAACCATTCAGCCCAAGTTTTACTCAGCACTCAGTACTTAATTTAGATTTACAGAACAGTTCTTTTACTTTTACCAAAGTACCTTTCAACCTGAGTAACTGTGCTTTTACTTGGGTACAGTAGTACAGTAGTTGTACTTTTTTCCAGCTTTGCAGAGATGAGCGAGTGGGTAATGACATGCACTGAACGAGCCACAGGCCAGAGTTGAACACAGTGCAACCTACACTCTAACAAACTGCTGTAAATTTACGAGGGAATTTCAACGGTAAGATCCTGTTCTGTTTAAATACAGGACAACCCTGTATAATAACGGTTTAGAACAGTATTTTACTGTATTACTGCTTCAAGGAAAGAAAACAGTCATTTACGGTATTTTTTGCATTGCATTTCAGGAACAAGAAGGTGAGACCACATGCTTGGAAGGAGAGTGAAGTTATCAGTCACATTGTTATCCACCTCCATCCTAACAATAAACAGGTGAGTGCCTTACTGCTTTGCTAGTTAGAATAGGCAAAAACCATCACTTACTAAGTTTGAGGTCATTTGTACGATTAGCATTAGCTGGAGTTTGACATGACGCACAAACACCGCAGGCACACAGAGTGAGTAAATTCTTTGCCAGCTAACATTAGCTTGATCTTAACAGTTGCTGAAAATTGAATTCAGATGATTAATTTGATGTATTATTGCTTTTGTTCCAATGTTGCTTTTTCCTTTACAGTTCCTTGCAGTTCCTGTCCAGCAAGGAAATTCAGAGGGAGCTACAGTAAAATTGTCTCTAGTCCAGGATATCCTACAGTACCTCTAATAATGTCTCCATGCCAGATTTGTGGACACCAATGTAGTACTATAGTGGCCTATGGGAAACTTAAGTTTATATTGATGCACTTTCTTTACAACCAAATTTTTTGATATTTGTTGTTTGTGTTACAATCTTCTTAGACACCAATGCTTGAAGCAGACTGGTGTAGTCAGTCCTAAACCAACTTATTTTTGTTTTGTTATTTTAGTGTTTTAAGTAGAATTGAAGTTTTAAGTTATTCTCTACGTTATGAGAAAGTCTGATGATCCTAAGACCCATCAAAATCATTAAAAAACCCAACATATAAACAAATTAAAATTGGGCAGTTTTTGTTAAACCTTGATAAGTTGACCTTTTTTTTTATTTTTTAGCGCAGATGGTCGAGTGGTTTAAGGCGCTACCCACGTACGCGGGTGGCTTGGGTTCGAATCCAGCCTTTGGCACTTTACCGCATGTCTCTCCCCACTCTCTTCCCTGTTTCCGAGTCTATCCACTGTCCTTCCTCTATCGAATAAAGGCCCAAAAAATAAATCTTAAAAAAAAAGTTGACCTTTTTGCAGAAGGTTTTGGCACAACAGCATTGATACTTGTACGTATGTTCAATTTCAATAAAGAGATATGTTTGAGAAGACACTTTGAAGTTTTGTTATTTGTCTTGACATTTTAAGTTGCATGTTTATCACATTAAAAGATGGCGTTTATAACATGACATGCAAGGAGTAATTTATCAAATCACTAGAAAAATAGAATACTTGTTTAGAATATATGTTTAGAAAAATAGATATATATTGTCAATTTTGCTAAAAGGAAATGAATTAACAGCGAGGTGTAGTTTTTTGTTTCAATTCACAGTAAAAATCTGTAAATATACTTCTTCAGAAAAAGTGTAAATAAACGGTAAAAAACTGCTAATCTTTTCAACAGTAGTTTCCTGTTAAGGTTTAAAAAAGCTTTTTGCTGTATTTATAAAAAAAAAAAAAAACAGTGACTAGCTGTAAATTTCAGCTACAGCAACATACCGTTAATTTTACAGTAACTTCCTGGCTACCCTACTGCCAGTTGTTTGCCTTTTTTAACGGGGGAATTTCTAAGAGTGTAACCCCTAAGCCAACCTTACCCCAATCTACGAATTTTTAACTCAAAAAACTCAGTTTTTTTAATTGAAAAAATTAACCTTCTTATATAAATATATATAGACTACTGTATATATTAGGCTGTTTCAACTTCAAAAGCAAAACTCTTTAAGCTTAAACAGTGTTGTGGTTAAACAAAGTGGAATAAATAGATGGTTAATTGCTCTAATGTAATACATTTTTATGTACGAATAAATATGAAGTGAAATATTTCCCTTCTTTTTTGTACAGTTTTATCTGTTGTTGGTTTCTGTAGGATTGTCTTATTTTGAAAATACTGACAGGAAGTGTCGTTCTGTTTTCTACTTGACCGTGGTGCTGCTCGCGCTGTCTCGCAGCTCTGGAGGATGCAGCGGGGTGGATGGAGGAGGAGGAGGAGGTGAAAGACTGGAAGGCGGAGAACAGAATGAACGGGTTAGAGAGGGGAATGATGCGGATTACCGTGGACCGCCGGTCAGCCTGCGTGCCAACGATGGTTTCGGTCGTTGGACAAGAGGATTTGCGGAGGAAACAACAAAGGCCTGCGGTTTGTTGACTCACTGAGCTCAGAGAGGGAGCCTGTAATTCACCCGTCGCCTCAAATTATCTGTGACACCGAGGGCTGAGGGTTAATTCTGAGAGTGATTTCATTTCTAGCGTTGGCTTTTTTTGTATGTAGATGTAGTGTTTGTGTAGTTTACATGATTTCGTCTTCATTTTTGTTGAAAACTATGAAAAAAGAGTGACCCTGCCCCCCCTCTTATTTGTGGTTCAACTACCATCATGGCTTTAGCCGTCATAGCATCATCGCCACCTGATCTCTTCTTCTTCGCCGCCGCGGACAGGATGTCAAGCTGAACAGGCGCTTAAACCGACACACCAAAACACAACTTCACCGACTTTCATCATGGAGACGTCGATGTTACAGCCCTGCTGGTTGACAGGTCTGTTCATATGGACGATATTGTGTCTGCTCTCCAGCGGTCACTCCGCGCCTGACGCCTCGGGCCTGCCTCTAGCTATCCGCGTGCCACTGCGGCAGGGCGCCCGCGCTGAACCGCTTCTGCCACCTGCCGCTGCCGCAGCCGCTGTGGACCGCGAGAGCGGCAACGTGGGAAAATACGGTGTGCGCAAGCGGAGAGGAGCAGCTGGTATCAGCTTCGTGGACATGATTGATAACCTTCGCGGAAAGTCAGGCCAGGGATACTACGTGGAAATGGCTGTGGGCTCTCCTCCGCAGAAGGTAAGGTTTTGTTTACATAATGGGATTATTAGAATGAGGGAGCTTGCTGGTTTAACATTGCTGGACCACATTGGCCCTGTGGACCAACATGAGCCATCAGCAAATAATGTGACATGAACAGATATTAGTTGTCAGTGTTATTCTTTTATACTGCTGTGATCTAACACACATAATTGTATGAATAAGCTCAAACTTTGTTGAGACTAACTAAGTTATAATTCTACAACAGCGTTACTCAATGCTGCTCAACCAAAGAGCCAAATTGTTGAACAATACCTTTGCAAGAGCCATAATTTAAGATGAAAAGTAGCAAAAACAGCTTGAAGTAGCAATTCAAGTAGGTTAAAGGTGGCAAAAAATTGTCCAAAAGTGGCAAAATGTGGCAAAAAAGAGTGGCCAGAAAGGCCAAAAAATGAAACAAGTGGTACTCAATGGCAAAAGGAAGCTTAAACAGGTAGAAAACGGTGAAAAAGGGCAAAAATGGGATAAAAGTGGCAAAAAGAAGTTGCAAAAATGCGGGAAAAAATAGGAAATAAGGGAAATAAGTGGTATTAAATGACAAAAGCTTAAATGGGCAAAAAATTGGGGAAAAGTAGTAAAAAGAATTGACAAAAATATGTAAACAAGGAAAGAAGTGGTATTTCATGGTAAATGGTAGCTTAAATGGGATAAAAGTGGCAAAAAATGGTGACAAAGAGCAAAATGGGATAAAGGTGGCACAAAATGGGGAACAAGTGGCAACAAGAATCGGCAAAAATAGGAAAAATTCTGTATAAGTCTGGGAAACAAACTGATCAATGTGATTAATTTCTGAGGTCAAAGTTCCCTTTTTAAGGTTTTCTAAGGGAATATTAATAAGAAATATAAATAAAAATATAAATTTCAAATTAAAATATACAAATGTATATTGTATACATATGTGTATACAATATACATATGTATACAAACATATGTTAAAGCACAAGTATCTTTTGTTTGCTTGAAATATAACTTTACAAAAAAAATTGATGATTTACAAGAACACAAACGGTCAAGATTTTATGCTGCACAACTAAATAGGAGGTGCCATTAGTTAAACCAAAAACCTAGAGATGTAACGGTCTAGTTAATTTTGCAGTATCGCTGTGTGTCTCCATTTCCCATTCAAGCGGTCGATCTTCAGGGCAAAAACTGTAGTTTTTAGCGGAGCAGAACAAAGGGAAGCGGGAAATACAGTTACCATTGGCCCTTGCCTACTCATCATCCTTTGCACTCCACTTGTTGGCTTGACCCAAAAGCGTGAAAATGGGGGCTTTTATGAGTGGCAAGGTAGAACCGAGTGATACATTTTTTTAAGATTGTGAAGCTTAAACAATGTTTAAATCTGACATGTGGAAGCATTTCCATCCCTCTGTCTAAAGAACGAAGAGGAAAAGTTACAAACAAAAAGCAATGTACAGACACTGCAAGGCTTCGGTGAAAAAGCTGATGCAGAATTTTACCGCAGTGATCTTGGAGTATTTTAGATACAGTAAAGCAGTAAGGGACATTGCGGGATATTTTACACCTAGAATGGCAACAATGCGTGTTAAATAAAGCCCTTTTTTCTGATTTTCCACGGTGCCGTGAAAAAGTATTTGTCCCCTTTTTGATTCCTAATTTGTTTTGCATATTTATCACACTTAAATGTTGCGGATCATCGAACCAACTTTAATATCTCACAAAGACAAACCAAGTAAATACATAATGCACTTTCTAAATGATGATTTTATTTATTAAGGAAAAAAATCCAAACCTATCCGGCCCTGTGTGAAAAAGTAATTGCCCCCTGAACCTAATAACTTGTTGTGCCACCCTTGGCAGCAATAACTGAAATCAAGCATTTGAGATAACTGGTGATGAGTTTTTCGCTTCGCTGTGGAGGAATTTTGGCCAACTCTTTGTCATGTTGGAGAGGTTTCCAGCATGAACTGCAAGTTTAAGGTCACGCAACAGCATCTCAATTGGATATAAGTCCGGACTTTGACTTGGCCACTCCAAAACCTTAATTTTGGTTATTTTGAACCATTCAGAGGTGGACTTGCTGGTATGTTTCGGGTCGTTGTCCTGCTGCATAACCCTTGAGTGCTTGAGCTTAAGGTCACAAGTAAATAGTCAGACTTTTGCCTTCAGGATTTTCTGGTAGGCAGAAGAATTTATTGTTCCATCAATCACAGCAAGTGGTCCAGGTCCTGAAGCAGCAAAGCAGTCCCAGACCATCACACTGACACCACCATGTCTGACTGTTGGCATGATGTTCTTTTTACCTCCGCCAAGGAGGTTATGTGATCAGGTGGGCTTGTTTGTTTGTTTGTTTGTTTGTTAGCAACATTACTCAAAAAGTGTAGGACAGATTTTCATGAAATTTTCAGGAAATGTCAGAAATGGCATAAGGAAGAACTGATTAGATTTTGGGAGTGATCCGGATCACTATCTGGATCCAGGAATTTTTTAAAGGATTCTGTACTATTGGGAGATAAGGCTAATGGCGGAGGTCTGCGCTGTTACCACTTCATACCAGGAGATGGTGGACATGAGTAACTTATTCAAAGTTTTGGATTTTATAGAGTTTGAAAGACGCACGCCTGGTTGAGGAGACGAGTCGAAGCGTAACGGACAGAAAGACAGCGAATTGTAGCGAGAATACTCACAATGCTGGGAGGAATAGAGGAATATTCACCCTCTGCCATGACTTTCAGTCGTCCGGTAAGACCATGGGGGCTTCCGCCATGACAGTCCACATGTAGCGAAGCCAATGCTTTGCCTCACCATGTCTCCACCCCACCGGGGAGGGAGTAGTCGGCAAATGAGATTTTGGGAGTGATCTGGATCACCATCTGGATCCAGGAATTTTTTTTAAAGGATTCTTCACTGTTGGGAGATAGGGCTAATGGTGGAGGTCTGCGCTCTCTGAGTGCTTTTCTAGTTATCAGATGCTGTTATTTTTACTCCAGATGTAATGGGCCACACACCTCCCAGAAAGTTCGACTTTTGTCTCATCAGTCCACAGAATATTTGTCCAATGGCCTTGGGGATCATCAAGATGTTTCTTGGCAAATATGAGACAAGCCTTGTGTTTTTTTTGTCAGCAGCGGTTTTGGCCTTGGAACTCTCCCATGATGCCATCTGTGCCCAGTGTCTTTCTGATGGTTGAGTCATGAACTCTGACCCTAACTGAGGCCAGTGAGGCCTGCGGGTCTTTGGATGTGGTTCTGAGTTCTTTTGTGACCTCCTGGATGAGTTGTCGTTGGAGTAATTTTAGTTGGTGGATCAGTCCTGGGAAGGTTCACCACTGTTCCTTGTTTTCTTCATTTGTGGATAATGGCTCTGACTGTGGTTTTCTGGAGTCCCAAAGCCTTGGAAATGGCTTTGTAACCTTCCAGACTGATAGATTTCAATTACTTTGTTTCTCATTTGTTCTTGAATTTCTTTGGTTCATGGCATGATGCGTTTCTTTCTGAGATTTTTTAGCCTACTTCACTTTGTCTGACAGCTTCTATTTAAGTGATTTCTTCATTCAACAAATCTGGCAGTAATCAGGCCTGGCTGTGGACAGTGAAATTGAACTCAGCTTTCCGAAACCTGAGGTTAATCACAGTTAACTCATGATTTAACAAGGGAGGCAATTACTTTTTCACATAGGACCAGATAGGTTTGGATTTTTTTCCCCTTAATGTATATTATTATTATTATTTTGAAACTGCATTTTGGGTTGCCTTTGTGAGATATTAACCGGTTTGATGATCCGAAACACTTAAGTGTGATAAATATGCAAAAATATCAGGAATCAGAGAGGGGGCAAATACTTTTTCACAGCACTGTGTGTTAACACACTGACAGCTGGGTGATCATCAGAGTAACTCTTAGGGAAGCATTTATAGGACTTGCAAGCTTTACAAAATGCAGGAATATTGGTATAATAAAGTACTAAATAGCAAATAAAAAAGAAACATGTCAGCAGAAAGGTTGAGTTAACGCTTCTATAAGAAAATGTAAGGCAGCAGCAAACAGAAACAATCAACACCAGGTGGAACATAATTCCCAGAACAATCTGATAAGGAAACCAGATCGATATGAAAGATAACTAATGAAGAATGTTCAAAATACAAGCAAAATAAATGTAATATAAAGGAATACTTATGAATCACTGCATTATTCAATCAGTAAATAACTGAATCTCTGTCATCCTAGGACATAACATGATAAAAAACAAATAAAACAAATGACAAAATTAATGGAAAAATGTCCCTTTCAGACAGGAGGCATTCACAATCCCACTCCCAAGCAAGAACTCAACAAAAACAAGGTGTCTTGGTGAATATATCACCAAAGACCTGCAGCTATTTTAAGGTTTTAGAAGGTTGGTAAACATGCTGGAGCCAAAGTATTAGTTTATATTTGAAAGCCTGATATTTTAATATTCAAAGTGCTATTGATTTTTAATAAATGCCAACACCATCATTTTTCCAAGTCTTCATTTGTTTTTTTGTGTTGTTTGGATATCACAATAAATACTGTACCCTGGACTTGTTACTGATGCACTGTAAGATTTTGACACGGATACATCTAAAACATGTCCTGATAATGCATACATTTTCTCCTCTGTTATTATAACACCTGTTAACTTAAAAAACGTCTGCAAATAAGTCATGATTTGTGCTCTTACAGACATTAGAATAATTTCAGCCTAACAAAACAAAATTTAATACTGTTGCTGGTGCTGGGCCTGCGATGACAGATGGCCTGTGTGTGCGTACGTGCAAGTTTGTAAAAGTGAGGGAAAGCACTGAATAAGATGAATAATGGAACCATTAATTCTGCAGAGTGAGGAGTGCCAGCTGGGTGCAGCTGCGGTGTACAGGCTGGCACGCAGAGGGAAACAGATAGAAGGAGGGAGAGAAAGTGATGAGGAGGGAGAAGATGAGATGAAGGAGTTTCTGAAGGTGAGAGGGGGGTGACACAGAAAAGATGAAACAACACAAGTCATGGTTGGATGAGAGCCGCAAAGAGTTACTGAAAGTGAGAGAAGAAGAGAAAATGCTAGACGGGGTTTTCTGAGAAGATGAGATGAGTCAGAAAAAGAAAGTGTGGACCACAGAAGGAAAAGTTAGACCTGATTAAAGAAAAGCAGGTAAAAAGGAAGCGATGGAGTATGTCAAGATGGGGCATTAATGTGCAGCACTAACTACCAGCTAGCTGGGGCCATTGGTATGGTGTTTAGACTGAGAGTTCTTCATCTGCCACCTTTCATTCAGCACATTTTTGTGTAGTTAGAAGGAGTCAAATATCGAGTCTGACTAGTGTTCATTTCTTCAACTAAAACTATGATCACAAAAGTTTTTATTTTTGCTTTTTTTTAAGTCTCTTTGCATTCCCTTCTTTGCAGCTGCACCTGTGGTTTTCATTTTTTTCCTGCTGAACTGAAGTGCTTTTTTGTTAAGTGCTTGGTGGAAATAGGGTTTCATCATTAATTTAATTTGATCAGGGGTACTGGTGAGTTAACCCAGCTGCAGAGTTTACCCCTGCTTCTCCGACCTCGTTTATCACCAAATGCTCCTTCTGTGAATCATCATGGACTTAAAACAAGCGAGTCATGAGTTAAAACACACCTTTAAACAATAGTTAAAGCCATTAAAAGATTTATCACTGTAGTGCTAAAGTTAAACTCAGTTTATCTGATGTACTATGTAGTCTTTGTTAATGCCTCGGACAGGCTGACAGAGACGCTTTGCAAAGTGAGTACACTCACTGTATGTTGCTGTTATTACTGATATCACCCTTGGAGAGGAAAAAACTACACAATTCATCTCATGGCAATCAAAAAATTAGCCTGTGCAGCTACATAATTGCTACTTTATGCATGATATTGGATTGCTGATATTTACAAACTAATTTTAACTAATACCGATATCAATACCAATATTTAAATGTAACTCAGACCCTAAACTTCAGTCCTTAAAACACACAATGTAAAGTTTCAGAATGAACAAATTAATAAATTTCATCCTTAAAAACACTTTTAAAACTCAATGATAATTTAAAAATAATAGTAATAAATTAGACAAAAATGAAGAAGTGATTCATTTTATCATTGTCATTTCTTTTTTGTATAATTTTTTTATTTTTATTATTTCATTTTTATAATTTCTTATTATTTTTTATCTGTGTGGTTGAGGGTGAACAAGGGTCTAAATGTCAAAATGGGGAAAATGAGTCAATGTATATCTGTGACAATAAGATGTAACTAACACTACTAATCGACACATTGAAGTATATATTTTAAAAAAACACTTTAAGGTGTAGAGAATGCCGACGAATACAGAAATAGACTTCAGCTGACATACAGTGCTTTACAAATTTATTAGACCACCTGTCATATTTGTCTCAGAAACCATCCAGCATCATGAAGTGCTTTAAAGTAGACTCTTTCATTTTCAGTGAGCCCTCTACATTTTACCGTTTTGAACAGGAATGAGGAATTTCAAACTGAATTCACCCAAATTTGAGCCAGCCCACTCGGCTGCTCTGAGAAGTCAGAAATGAATCAAGCATAACATTCAACCGTTAAAACTCATTTTTCTGTTCAGGAATGCAAGTAAATAACTATATTTTGACATATTAATCAAAAAATATTAATGTGCTTTACTATTTATTCTTTTTTTTTTTTTTTTTTTGTAAATCAGTAAATTTGAAAATTCATGGATAACAATGGTAATTAGATTTTAACATTAAAAATATCATTTTGGTTAAAAAGCTTTTACATATTGGTGTATTAACCATTGCAGAAACATCAAAAATGATTTTGGTAATTACCAATGCTGTTAATTTAGGGCAGCTGTGGCATAAACCTTACTTTGTTAGGGTGGTCTAATAAATTTGTTAAGCACTGTAGGTCTGTTGGATCCACCTAAAACTCCACTAATGTATTTTTTAGTATGGCCAATATTTACAAATAGGGAAAATATAGTTGTAATACAGTTGTAAATATCTTCAGAAATGTTCATGTTTGATGATGTGATCATTCACTTTATGAGCTAATATCTGCTGATACAGATATCACACCAATGATATCATACATCCCTAATTGTTGCATACAAGGCTGCAGTGATTTTAGTATTAAGTAGTACTCGAAAGATTTACAAAAATATGCAAAAAGGCCTTTATGTTTACAACAGTGCCACTGAATTTTCACTTAGTAAAAGTAGTGTGAATATTAAGTTCTTTTAAAAGCATCACTCTGTAATAACTTCAGGCTTTGTATTTTTATATGCCTCTTCATATAAGCATGTTAAGAAGTCAGAAATTCACACTTCAAAACTATCACTGTTCTCTGCATTTTCCTATAAACAAGCAAATAGACTCATGATACAATTTATGTGTTTCATTGTTATTGCACATCACAATATTGTCAAGCATAATCACAATTATATGTTATTACCAAATCATAGCATACTGCAGGCTAATTTACAACAGCATGAGTGGGTGTGGTTTGGTTAGTTACCTGGCTGCTTGGATTGCTTGACTGAAACATGCTGATGACTGGGCTCAGATGATATCAAGCAGTTGTCTGTCACATATCACTCTGCTATGCTAATGGCAGCATCGATTATGCCTTACGTGTGCACTAACACACAACACATGTATTTAAACCGGTGATGACTGTGTTGCTAAAACCCATTCCATGGCGGTAATTTTATAGGTGACGGTATTAATACTGGTTTGCAGCCCACTACAACAAAGTGGTGAGCCTTAATAATCCAAAAACCAATCAAGATTGTCACTGAAATGATTGATATTGGTTTTGGAGTTCCCGCTAACACGTGGCATGATAAATGATACTTTTATTAAGAAAAACAAACTTATTTTCGGGTATTCTAGCAGCCAGGTCAGTACAGGTGTGGGAGCATGTGTCAGCCTAGGCCCTGTGCTGCTCCAGCCTCCTGATGGCCATTGTCCAGATCTGTGCAAGGCACATTCCCGATCCTCGAGGTATGGCATGTCACGTTTCAGGTTCTGATTGGACCGACTGCCTCAGGTTGAGCTGAAACAGTTGAGAACTTGTTGTCAACACCTCAGCATATATTACCATATTATGTCATATTATGCGCAGCTAGTCTAAGACCTGCAGTGTCAGGAGTACTCACCTTCACAGGTCTTTAAAATGTAGGTGTCTACGAATGATGCAGTTTAAGGGTGTGGGAGTGGAAATCCCACACCCAAAGGCTCTGGAGGCAGGGACACCAGCCCCCTTTCAACTACGTTAGCAACTACCATGACCATAACCATATTTTAGCAGTTTTTGCTACAAATAAACTCACCATGGGGACAGCATCATGCAGACTGGCGACGATACATAGGCCTTACAGGACAAGTCAGTAGGAACTCCAGTAGAGGGCGCCACTGTTAGTTGTGTTCTTTTGGTTTATCACTCTCCAGTGATGAACCAAAAGAATGTCCTATCCATCTTATTCCTGGGGCTCTACTGTAGATATGATTATGAGTGGAACTTCTAGTGATCAAGCAGACATAGACTCAAGTTTTCTCCCAGTGGATAACCATGGTAGTTGTTTTGAAAAAAAATTATCCTCAGTTTCCTAAACATTGCTTAATTTTGAAACAGAATATCTGGCTAAAAGTTATCATAAACTGTCAGAGTTATATTTTCCAAACTGTTTAAGTTCTGGCACCTGTTGCTGTCTTTGTGGTTGTACTAAAAACTAGACAAAATTGAAATGTGTCTTTGCCACATACTTTGATGGTTTTAAGTTCACTGTCTGAATGCATCAGGGGTTTAATTTTTCATAGGTTATAGATAAATAAATAAAGAATCAGATTAATATTTCATGAACTACGTCTTAATTAATGGGCCTGTGCCATCTTAAAACCACCATAGAGGGGCTAAGTAGAATTTTTCATATTTGTTAGTACGGACAAGAACCTCTCTAAGCTTCCCTCTGCCAATGTTATCATACATAATAATATCATGCACCCATTAGTGAAATAATTATTTGCACAAGTGCATAAAGGCTGAGTAGAGGTGAAGCTCTATGTACGTGACTTGAGTGATTTACAGTCAGTTTCAGATATGTTGCTCTCTGTTCTGGTAACTCCTGATTTCACTTCCGTGGCAGAGGGGGAAGGGCAAATATAATGGCTGGAACAGGAGGGCAGTCTGCCAGCAAAGACAGGAAGACAAAGGAGGAGAGAGGGAGAGAGACAGCAGGGGAAGACATGAAGTCTCAGTGTGTCAGGATGCAGCCTTTGGTGTTTGTGTATGGAAGCGACATCCATCCTGAGCAGTCAGCAAAACTCTCTGTGCAGAGATTCTGTAGTGACAGTCAGTGTGCACAGATCGGTTTGTAGACAGTGAATGCAGGCACGTCTGTGCAGAACAGATGGATGCATGTGTGTGGTAGAAAACTGTGAGGTGGACAGCGTCAGTATTTATTCTGAGCTTTCAGGCCAAGCCCTTGAGACAGTACCACTTCTCTGGGTATTTTAAGAGCCAATCCATTATTGAACAGCTTGCTGTGGCTCTATGGCTGCCTGCCTGTTCATCTGTTCGGGTGTTTGTGTGCCACGATGTCGGTCCGTATCTACTGAGGAGTCTTAATCTATCAGTCAGTAAAATATTACATTATGCACTGCAGCATAAAAAAATCTGTCAACAGCCAGCATTAAAAGCATTAAAAGTAGGGATATCTTGCTACTACCTTTTTTAAAAGTTATTATTTGGGCTTTTTGCCTTTACAAGATAGGACAGCTAAAGAGAGACAGGAAATACAGGGAGAGAGAATGGGGGCATACATGCAGAAAGCAGTGCCAGGATCGGTTTTTGTACCTGTGACTGGAGTGTGAAAGGCTGTGTCCTTTATTTTTGGGTGCCTGCTCTACCAGCTGAACTAAATCTGCACCTCGATACTGTTTTTTTAAAATACAAAAACACTGATATTAGTACAAATAGATACAAATGTATCTAAAATGTTAGTATCATCAAAAAAGTTTGTTTTTGCTTTGGTTTAATCCAAGAAAAATTAAATAAAAAAAAATATTTCAAGACTATTTTGTTTGCAATATATTACAGTATTTTAAAGCATCATTCCAAAAACGGATTTATGATACAGAAATATTGACCTTCTAGAAAATAATGCTCATTTATGCACTTACAGCATCTATGTGATATGTCATGGAGCCAATCAGTCCATGGCACTGCTGGGGTGTTATGAAGCCCAGGCCTTCTCTGATAGCAGTCTTAGGCTCGTCTGTATTGTTGAGTCTGGTGTCTCTCATCTTCCTCTTGATCCAGAGATTCTGTTCAGGTTGGCTGGCAAATCAAACACAGTAATACCACAGTCAGCAAACCAGATTCTGGTAGTCTTGGCTTCACTGTGGACAAGTATAAAGGAAATCAGTATCTCCATGAAACTTTTTGCAGATAGAAACATAAAGTATTCTAAAATCTCCTAGTAGATGGCTGACAGTGTTGACTGTGGACTTGATGGAGCACAGTGGACCAACAGCAGCAGATGACATGACGCTTAACCGTCACAGACGGTGGAAACTGAAAACACTGGACTTCAAGCACCTTGGATTCCTTGACCTTGATTTCCAAATGAAATGCTTAAATTACTTTCATTTGAAAACAGGACTTAGGACCACTGCGCAACACTTGAGTTCTTTTTCTCCTTAGCTCGTCGGAGAAGCTAACGTTGCCTTTGGTTCAGGAGAGGCTTGGAACTAAGAACACCACACTTACGGTCCATTTACTAATAAATTACCATTTATTTCCATTTACGTAGCCTTCATCTACAAAAAGGGGCAGAGTCGCCTCTTTGCCTGAGGAGACTCAGATCAATAGACATCTGCAGTAAGATGCTGCAGATGTTTTATCAGTCTGTGGTGGCAAGTGTTCTGTTTTATGCTGCAGTCTGCTGGGGAGGCAGTGTAAAACACAAGGATGCAAGGCGTCTGATCAAACTGGTTAAAAAAGCTGGCTCTGTGGTTGGAATCAAGTTCAGCTCATTGGAGGATGTGGTGGAGAGATGCACACTGAAGAAGGTGGATGCCATTCTGGGGAACATGGATCATCCACTTCATATCAACTTAAATGACCAAAAAAACAACAGTGGTAGACGGCTCCTCTCTCTTCTCTGCAGGACGGAAAGATTTAGGAGATCTTTCACACCCTCAGCAATAAGACTGTATAACTACCCACGCCGATGAAATCGGCAGGGGGTTATGTAAAGGGTTCCGCATCTTTGTTTGTTTGTATGTGTATAAGATAACTCGAGAACGGAAAGTCGGATCTTCACCAAACTTTCAGGGAATATTGGGATAGTGACAGGGAAGAATTGATTAGATTTTGGTGATGATTCGCGCACCTGTTCAGTTTTTCTTGGACTTCGAATTTTGAACACCATAGTAATCAACGGGAGCGCGAGTTCCTCGGTGGTGCTGCTTAGGCGTGGGTCTGCCACCTCAGACGGCCATTCTAGTTCTTCTATAAACAGATGAGACTCCAGACAAATGAATTTCCCTTCAGGGATGAGTAAAGTTATTATTATTATTATTATTTTTATTATTATTTCCTGGACCCATCCATGTGGTGGCTCTAAATACAGTGACTCCAGCCTCATTCCACTCCTTGTGAAGCTCACCTAAGCTCTTGAATCTGCTTTGTTTGACAGTCCTCTGAAGGCTAAGCTCATCCCTGTTGATTGTGCTCCTTTTTTTTTTTTACCACACTTTTCCCTTTCAGTCAGCTTTCCATGAATTTGCTTTGATACAGCCTCTGAGAACAGCCTGCCCTTTCAGCAGTGACCTTCTGAGGCTTTACCTCCTTGTGAAGGGTGTCAGTGTTTGTCTTCTGGACATTTGTCAGGTCAGCAGTCTTCCCCATGGTTGTGGTTGTGTGTACTGAACATGAGTGAGTGAATGAATGAAGACTCAGGTAATCTTTGCAAACTGGACTTCTTTGCAATATTCTAATATTTTGAGATTGTGGGATTTTGATTTTCATGCGCTCTAAGCCGCAATCATCAAGATTGAAATAAAGTCTTACCATTTTTCACCTAGTATGAGATGAATCAAGTAATTCTTAATGGGATTTACAGGTCTGCAAGGTCTCCATTCACACTTTCAGTAACTGCTTTGACTGATAGCACTAAATATGATACTCACACTGAGCTGCAGACAGAAATGGAGGAGCTAGGAGAGAGAGGGAGTAGAATGGGCAACCTGAGAGGAGAGGGGGGTTAGAGTGGAGACAGAGAGGGGACGGAGAAGGGCATTTAGGGCAACAGGAAACAACGCAAGGGAAAGATAAATAGAGAATAACACAGAGAAATGGCCTGTAATCAGTATAAAAGTGAACACGCATAAGTTTGTTTTGGAAATAACCATGTTTGTTACCAAAGCGGCAGCTAAGCATGTGACATGCTACATACCTAAAATAGAACCAAAGCACCAGAATGACAAACGTTTTGAGTTTAGAAAAATAATCATTGATTGCTTATTCTCTCTCTCTCTTCTTTTCTCTAGTTGAACATCTTGGTGGACACAGGAAGCAGCAACTTTGCTGTCGGAGCAGCTGCTCATCCCTTCCTGCGAAGATACTACCATCGCTCGCTGTGAGTATAAATATAGTTACCTTTTTTTGCAACAGATAACAAATCATTTATTTGAAAATATTGGGACCTTGAAGGGTACAGATGCAGACAAATGCCAAAGCTGTCAGTGACACACAGATTGATTGGTGCCAGTCCATAAGTCAAGGCTCCAGACTAACTTTTTTTACCAGGAGCACAGTGGCCCCTAACTTAAAATTTTAGGGGCGCAAGCAGAAAATTTTGGGGTGCACACTGTAAATCGACTTCCAAAGTAAATATTCACATTTCCTCTCATTTTCACAGTATTACTGTGGAGCTGCACTTTCATTACACAGGTCAGGGCACATTTTATGCTTCAGACTGGCATTGTGTTTGCTCAGAGTGTCATGTTTTAATTGTGTAGTGCCAGTATTATCAGCAAATATCGTGTTCCATGCATAGAGGTTGCGCTGGACATTTTTATTGTCTGTCATTTTGATGGGAGGGGTTGTGAAATTTCCGTCATGCCATTTTACCATCCGTCATTATAATTTCCTCTTTAATATCTGTAATATAATTCAATATGACTTTATTTCTAGTGTTTAATTAATGAAGCACCATTTCTAAACTTATATTCTAAAAACAATCTTTGAGGTTCTGCATTTTAATGGCACTGATAGAGAGATGAATAAAGCAGCACAGCATTTTCTCTTCGTCATTTTTACGCAGGGAGCAACAAACGGTGGAGCAACAATCCCTGTCTTTAAGCAAGCAACTATGAACTGTGCCATTTAAGACATCATGCACAGTTTGGAGGATATTTTTAATATCAAGATGTTGTAGTTTGATGACCACAGCTGGTAACAAGTTGTTAAAAGGCTGCACTGTGGAGCCGTGCGCATTTGTCTGCTCCACAGGAGTCATAATCCGAAAAAAACGTCACACACTCGGACCTTGCACACTGAGTCTGTTGCGTTTGTATTTGCCTTGACTGCGAAAGTTTGTAGAATGTGGCAAAGTTTTTTGTACTGTGAGCCTGTCACTCCTTCTAAATCCTGCTGGATCCATCCTGACGGAGAGCTTCATACAACACACGCTCATGCATCATAGCATTGAGACAAGTTGGAGAGGTGGAGAACAACTTTTTAATTCTGTCTCTGTTATGACCTGTGAGTAGGCTACAAACATAGGCCTTTATCTGTCATATTTCCATGACTGATGTCCACATAATACAGGGGGAAACTGCGGTGGATAAAGTGAGGTTTGGGGGGGGCAGTTGGGCAGTGATGAGCAAGCAAGAGAGAATTCAGCAACAGGTGCTGATCTGAATCATCATTCACCCATCTCTTTGTTATATTTCCATGGTTGATATACACATGATAAATGAGCAAACTTTGGTGTTTAAAGTGAGGTTTCGGTGGTGAGCAAGCAGGGTGGAAGCAGCAGGAACTCTGCATGCCGACCGGTGTACTGAGACACCTGCAGCAGAGACTGACACGCTTTCATTAATCTACGATGTCGAGGTCAGTGAGAGAGCCCACCGGGTACAAGATTTTTAATAGATCAAATAACCTCCTTGATAGTCCATGTGTGCAAAATGGTAAAGGTCTATGCATCTGTCTGTCTGTGTGTGTGCTAAAATGCAGGCTCATCCTCATCATTCCAGCCCGTCAAAATGACGGACAGCCTTCAAAATTCTCCGTCATCCTTCAAAAAATTCCGTCAGTGACGGAGAATATTCAGTTAACGCAACCTCTGTCCCCGCGTGTTGTGGGTATTGAGCAGAATTTGCAATTCATTTAATTCATCTCCCAAAAATACCTCAGCCAGGTGAACTTGTGCAGCCACTCATCCCGAAAACAGAATTTCCTGCCCTTTTTCACCATGACCGTTTCCTCACAAAACGAGTTGGACTCATCAGGATTTGTCACCTCTGGCACACTAGTTTTAGTGGGGAGAAAGTAAGCACTGATAGTCCCTATGGCCATTGATCATTGTTTACAAGATTTATGTGAAACCTGTAGATTAGCGCGATAACCCCAAGACTCACCTCTTTTCACACATTAGCACACATCACACAGTGGTCATTCGCCCCCAACACCCCCAACACCCCCCCCCCGTCTCACACACATTAGCCGGATCCCAGGTCTCATATAGATACGGATTCGCTCGAGCCAGAAGTAGTTTCTGATCCGCCATCTTAAAGACCGTGCCAAAGCTCTTGCCCAGTGTAAAGACCCAAGCCATAAGACCGAGGACTGAGATTTGAAGACCGATGAGCAAAGACACATGAGAGCAGGCTTCCCAGAAGTCTTTTTACTCAGAGGCATGCCCCCTTATTGGCTATCTCTCTCTGATTGAACGCTGCTACACAGAGGATGTCAGTAAAACTTTACAGCATCAGCAGAGATAAATGATGGAGGAGAAACAGAGTTTATAGCGCGATAAATGGACTCAATGGACTCTAAACAGAATATAAACATCAGAAGTTTTAAAAGGCTCAACAACTGATGGGCTGGGATTTTAAAAAGTGTTTGAAATAAGCATTTACAGTGAAATATTGAGAATATATTTAATAAAATCAATAATAAAGACTGAATCAGTATGAAGTTTAATATTTGATTTGTTTTCTGATTCACCTTCAAACATCAAACATGTTAAAAGCTTATAAAATCTAGCAATTCAGATATAAATCTTCACTTTCCCACCAAACACCAACAACATTTAGATGTTTTTTTTTTCTACATTTGGTCCGTCATAGCCTTAATTTAATCAAAAGATAGTTGTAGGAAATTGAGCCATGTTTTGTCCCTCTGGTTTAGTCCAAATTTAGCCCAATAATAGTCATTAAAAAAATGACAATATTACAGCAATGTCTTTACAGAGACGTCTTTTCAACGACCTGAAAATAACTGCATTTCACCTTTCACGCTTCTATTCAATCTAGACATTTAGACAGAGTGGAGGTATTTTTTTTAATGTTTTAAGAACTATTTTTGGCTGGGTGGTATAGTCCATTTAGTAATTTCTGTTAATCTGTTTATAGATCATGAGGAGAATTAAAGTCAGAGCATTCTGTCTGTCAGGAAGAAACACGTTTAAATCATCTCAGTGTTAAGAGTTTCTATCAGACTGATAGTGAGCGTCAGGTTTTGTCATTAGCCTTCACACTGAATAATTATGATAAATAATTTTGTAATATAGCATTTGCTGATAGAAAGAGTCCGCATGTTTTTTGATATCAAAAAATAGTTGTAAAGATGTTGAAAAACATCTCCACTATGTCTAAAACAACGTCTAGATTTAATAGAATAGTGAAAGGTGAAAAGATGTAATTTCAGGTCGTTGGAAAGACGTCGCTGTGTGGTCATATTTTTGATGACTATTGGGCTAAATTTGGAATAAATCAGATGGACAGAATAATTTAATAATTTTCTACAACTATCTTTTGTCTAAATTCAGGGTTATGACGGACCGCATGTAGAAAAAAAAACTAAATGATGTCGGGTGTTTGGTGGGAAAGTGAAGATTTATATCTGATTCTGTTGATTTTATGAGCTTTTAACATGTTTGATGTTTGAAGGTGAATCAGAAAACAAATCAAATATTAAACTCCATACTGATTTAGTCTTTATTATTGATTTTATTAAATATATTCTCAATAATTCACTGTAAATGCTTATTTCAAACACTTTTTAAAATCCCAGCCCATCAGTTGTTGAGCCTTTTAAAACTTCTGATGTTTACTGCCGATTTCTCTTCATGCAGGTGTTTTCTGATCCACACTGAGACCAAACACTGTAAATGTGGATATTTGTTTAGAATAAATGCAGTACAAATTATGCAGACACAGCTGTTTATGCCTCCTGACAGCTGATTGATGATCAGCTGATTGATGGTCAGGCGGCACCTCATCATGAACTGATGTCGCTTCAAGTGACGCTGCAGAGGTAAGGACGTCCCAAGGACCGTTAAACATCAGTCTTATGGCTTCAGTCTTCCGTGTCGATTCCTCGGTCTCTCCATGAGTCTCTGGTGGGCGGGACTAAGACTCAAGGAAAAGACTCACGCCAAAGACCCAAGCCATATAACAAGAGGAGTGAGAAGCACCCATTGGCCCACCTTCTTCTTCTTTGGTGTTTGTCTCCTTTCTTCTTCTTTTGGAGTTAATGTCGATTGACAAACCAGCTCATTTGTGCATTATTGCCAACAACTGGGCTGACGTGTGGAGCAGAAGTTTGTCAGCAACAAAAAATATTTAATAATAATAATAAAAACTTGGCAAATTTACCGGTCGCACATGCGCGAGTATATGAAAAATTTACTCGCACTGTCTCAAATTTTAGGGGCAAAATGCGACCATTTAGGGGCAGTCTGGAGCCCTGCACAGCAGGGGTCAAGATACTGAAAGGGGGGGGTCACAAAATGCCTCCCAAGAAACAAAAAACATGCTTTATGATTTCAAATTATACATTTTACCTGTTATTGTAAATTATATGCATGAAATTAGTTGACTGTGGAATAAAGCCGTTGTCATTAGGTATGATTTATGCTGATACCAAAGTAATGTATGGAAAACCCTTAAAATGTAAGTCTGCACATGACTGTCCTTGAGTATGCACAACTATATGACATTGACAGTGGGAGGTGTCCAGTCTCTGGCACCTTTATTTTGGTGGTTTCAGAATGAAAAGTTTGGGAATGCCTGGTATAGAACATTCATAATAGCTTCATAAGGTTGCATGTTTTCCATGATTTTCCATTTTTTACAGTATGTTTTGCTTGTCTTTAGTTTGATTTTCAATATTATTTTATGATTCAATCATTCAGCTAACATTATAATGAAGGATGCCAATTTTCACAGTCGACATCATATTGTGAATGAAGTATGACAACAGGGAGACAGAGTTGTTGATTTGTTCTATTATGTGACTATAATACCAGCAATGAAACTCCTGCGGGAGTCTCCATGTGCTGAATTTCTTCACTTTTCCTCCCCTTCTGTCCTCCCACCATCCCTCTACAGCTCTAGTTCATACCGTGACCAGGGCAGGAGCGTGTATGTTCCCTACACTCAGGGTCGCTGGGAAGGGGAGCTGGGCACCGACTTGGTCTCCGTCCCACATGGCCCGAACGCCACACTGCGTGCTAACATCGCTGCTATCACCCAGTCAGATCGCTTCTTCATCAATGGATCCAACTGGGAGGGAATCCTAGGACTGGCCTATGCTGATATAGCACGGGTAAGAACCCTGCATACCTGAGTAACTCTCTTATGAATTAGTTATGTTGTTAAGTGTGAATTCAGTTGTAACGAACTGTATTTGTCATGTATCCGAGGTCCTAAAAATCAATTAGTCTTGCACAGAGCCAAAATAAAAAAACGCTGATATTATAAAGTTCCACTTATCCCAGTGTGTATCTGTCAGGTGAAAGGCTTGTAAATAACCTGGAAAAACAACGAAAAACCAAACAATGTCATCTGTAACGGTTATAACAACATTATTCTCTTCTGTCACGCTTTACTCTGCTTACTGCACTAGGATTTGTTCCCTGTTAGAACCTCAAGCACGGTTTAGGACTCTGTCTTAAGAGTTCATAATCTTTGTGCAGATTGTGCAAAGTTCCAGCTGTTGATCAGTGTGCAGGTTTAGAAAACCAAGACACAGCTTCGTATAAAACAGAAATCTTCATGACTAAGTCTTAAGTTTCAGTTCCATTTGCAGCCATGAATCACCCCTGTGACAGGAAGCAGGAAGGGAAGGGGGTGAGGGAGCATAGAATTAGAAGTGAAAGCTGGTTCTAGCTTTAGAAGATTGCCAATGCATTCTTTTTCTTCCCATCATCATGTGTCGAGCTTGACTCTTCAGAAAGTGTGTATCCCAACAGGAAGTCAGATACCTTTAGCTGAAGGTGTCCAAAATGCAACAGTAGCACAAAATTAGTTGTAAATGGATAGACAGTCATAGGAAATAGTGGAATTTTGAAATGTGATAATAAAAGATTAATAAGAGTGAAATATAATAATAACTACATTAACTAGATTGTAACAGAAGCCATTCATTACTTCAACAATTTATACAATTAAAGGTCTTGATCTTTCCTCAGAATACCAAGATTATGGCAGTCCTACCAAAGTTTTTGTTTTTTAAAAATCTGCTGATTTCTATGAACAGTAAAGATAATGCTGCTGTACTCTCTATAAAATATGGAAAGATGAAGGGGGGGCAGGATAAAATTTAATCAGTTTTCTATAAACTAAAATGTTAAACTAATCTGCATCATTCTTTCTGACCCTGACTCTCCCTCCTAAGCCTGACGAGACTTTGGAGCCTTTCTTCGACTCTTTGGTTCGCCAGACTCCTGTCCCCAACCTCTTCTCTCTCCAGTTGTGTGGAGCTGGCTTCACTCAGAACTACTCCCTGGGTAGTGCGACCGTTGGTGGCAGCATGGTGAGACACTTTGAGACACACATATCTAAAACTCGTATATCATATTTTGAGCCTTCGCTAGAATATTTATCCCTTTGCCCTCAGATCATTGGAGGAGTGGATCCGTCTCTGTATGTGGGACAGCTTTGGTACACGCCCATCCGCAGGGAGTGGTACTATGAAGTCATAATTGTGAAAATTGAGGTGAATGGACAGGACCTCAACATGGACTGTAAAGAGGTAAGATCTGACCATCTGATAAACAGTCTATTTAAGGATGACTTGGTGGTTGATATCTGGCTTACTGTTGTGAGAAATATTATTGCGTTTTGATGTTTACGTCTCTTTCAGTACAACTACGATAAAAGCATTGTGGATAGTGGCACCACCAACCTTCGTCTGCCTCGGAAAGTGTTCCAGGCTGCAGTCAAGGCTATTGAAGCAGCTTCTTCGGTCAGTCATGATACCTTAAGTCCCTGTTATAAATTTTTAAGATCCTGCTTGTATTTTTTCTTTGTTTACCTTTTGCATTTTCTGATATCATCACCAATTATCTCACTTGTAAGTGACTCTATACCCCTGTTACCTGTAAAATCTCCATCTCCTGATGCAAATCTAACTTCCAAAACACAGACATGGGAAAGGAAAGTATAACTCTCTCTATAACCCTGTTTTTAGACAGAACAGTTCCCCTCTGGGTTCTGGCTCGGGGAGCAGCTGGTATGCTGGCAGGCTGGTACTACTCCTTGGCACATCTTCCCAGTCATATCACTCTACCTGATGAGCGAAAACCACAACCAGTCTTTCAGAATCTCCATCTTACCACAGGTAATTTATTGTTTTTTTCTCGGGGGTTCACTTATTTTTTTTATGTCATTATCATAAGAGGTAAATTTGTTAAGCTTGATTTTATGTCCAAATGATCAAAATCTCAGATTTTTGACTTTAGTTTTAAAAAGGAAAAACATGGATGACTTGCTCATTGCAAAATAGTCTGTGTCGAAGCATATTTGTTTAATTTACCCTCTTAAGGCTGATTTGGCCCAGTAATCTGTTTTATTTAGTGCATGTGAACAGTTTAATCTGGTTTCTAATGTTGTCTCTGTGCATGAGTAGAGTACATGATTGGAAGTGAATAAAGAGAAAACAAAACATAGCGAATGGCAGCATTAGGAAGCAGAATTTTGGGTGTGAAGCTGAAACGAATTTTATTCTTAATGAGATGAAAAATATGAGAAACTTCATCTCCTAAACAGGAGAAAGTACAGAGAAAGAAAAACACTTAAAGTGTCCATGAAAATAGCCAGAATGGGGTTTTCAATAAGCATGAAACAGAATCCTTTGCTCCTGGCAATCGCAAAGACTGTTCTCACTCTAAATGGGACAGCAAGTATGGGGTTTTTGGCAGAAGAATGGAAGAAGAATAAAACAGAGATGAAAAGCAGTAGCTAATTAAAAGCGTGTCACTATTTCCTGGTCATAAAGACAAAGTTAAGAAGGAGAGCTTTATTGAACTTTTTTGCACAGAAGATTACGTGGTCCTGACCAACATCAATCCCATGCTGAAAACAAGCAAGAATGTTTCTGAAACTGCTAATGAAAAAAATCTTCTATTCCTTTGTGGTGTTTTAGGGTGGCTGGCAACAGTTTTGATTTTGTGACTAAAACTCTGACTAAAAATGTCAGTTGACTACCTTATTTCCACATGGAAGAAAGTCTAAAGCACCTATAAATAGATCTTTGGTGATGAAAAAAAGCTGAAAAAACACAAGTGTTGTTTTTGTCATTGACCCTAAAATGTAAGTTATTTCAACATTGGGCAAATAATCTGTTAAACACAAGGAGAAATTGGGTAGAGGACTCAAGGTATGTCAGTTTTTTTGTCAGTGTATTTCACAGTGATTTAAAATCTTGTAGTGCATTTATCTTAGTGTTTTATGTTCATTTAAATTATATAATATGCTTGATTTAATTTATTCAAATGTAATAATTGCTCTGACTGAAAGCAAAGGCTTTAATGTAAAAACTCAAATTATGTTTTAGTGACTAAATGGAGACATTGAGACTGAAAATTTGATAAAGAGATCATGGTGCTATTGCTGTTGCTATATATTTCCATGTCCTAAACTCTAATGGTGAGGTCATAGCGTGTTATTTAAAAGACTTTTGTTTCAGCTACTTACACCTGTTCACAATATGCTGTTATTGGCTAGATATGCACTCTTCATAAATAACATGTGGAGCTTGTCGTTAGATGTTTTCTACAGCCAAAACTGTGTTGGTTTCTATGCAAGTTTGATAAATCAAGGCCACTGTAAGCACTTCATGCTTGTGTGTTGGTGTGTCCTGTCTGCCTGAAACCATGGCAACTGAAGCCAAGTGTATTATGTTGGAGTTGATAAACACTGAGCAGCAGCTGATTATATTGCAGCTAGTGCAAAGAATACAAGGGAGGAGACATCTGAGAAGGCTGAGGAATATTTTTCACTCATTCAGTCACAAAGAGAGGCATGGATAAGGAAATGCACCTCTGATATTTTCAGGTGCTGGCATGCAGATTTGACTAATTGTAACGCCTAGAGCAGTGGCTCTGAACTGGTCTGGTGTCAGGACTCATCATCACCTTAACAATAATTTGACATAAATTTCTTCAATTCTTCAACCATAACCAAAAAATTTAAATGAAAAATGGGGCCATTTGGACTTGGGCTGGAACAAATTATGTTACGCAACAAAGAGAAAGATGAGCCCTTCAAAATAAAAGCACATCAAAGACTTTTGCCACAGTTTTTTTTTCCCAGGCACACATCTGCAACCCACTGAAAAAGGCTTGTGGCTCCTTTTTGGGTCCTGACCCACCAGTTGAGAACCAAGCCTAAAGCGTACATACAGCATGCCTGTAAACATCAGAGGTTTGCAATGACATGTGGACCTACAGCCTATGCTACAGCATAGATTCATGAGTCTTTCAAGCTTTGAACTTGAAGGCATTTTGTTATTTACTGAAAGTTGTTTAATAAATTATTACTGAGTCATGTCTTTGTAATTCAGTTTTTGTAATTCAGAGTTCTGAAGCAATTTAAATGCCTTTATTAAAATGCAGTTTTCATTTCCTTCCCCCCCTCGAGAGAAAGTCTGGTCACAGTTCAGGTCACTCCTTCAACTGTACTCTTTCAAATAGTCTTCAATAGACGAAAGCCTGGCAAGGACCCGTGGGGGACGAAATAATGACCACGTTTTCAAAGCCAGTAGCCTTTGAATATATTTCCTAAAGCCTTTCATAAAGCTCTGTAAAGTCCTTAAACGGTTTTGATTCAAAGCCACTCAGAAAAGCTGTGATGCATAAGGAATGAATAAGGTGAGAATTTGAAGAGAGATTCAGTGCTGTGCACCTGTGGGAGTCTCATGACCTTGGTGCCCATGGCATATTAAATGCTCGAGTAAAGATTCAACTTCTTTGAATTTCAATATCAGGTGCAACTTTGAATCTCCTTATATGGACTAAACACCATAGAAGCAAAATCAACTAAAAACACATGAAAGACATAACATAATGAAAGCAAATAGTAGCTATTATTAGTAAGATAAGACACAGAGACAGAGCTACAGCTGTCTTGTTTATTTTGTGGTTTTAACCCCTTAAAGCCTATTGTATCATATTTGATACATACTTTTATGATACCTCTATCTAATCAATATGATCATAAATTACTAAAAAAAATTCTGAATACGATTCTGAAAAATGATTAAAATGCCCTCAAGTGGATAATCAGTTACCAGAAACACCTAATGTATCAAATGAAATACAAAAAAATTTAAATGTTAAATTTTATGGAATTTTGGATTTTTGGGATTTCGGTAAAAAGTGAAATAAACGTTTCAGTTTCTTATTTAATAAGAAAAAAGTACAAAAATTAAGAAGGTGGGATTTTTTTGTGGACAATTCTTAAAAAATGGCACATCAATGATTGCATGATATGTCATGCATAACATCTACAATGCAAAAAAAATGTTTAAAACTTGTATTTTGACACAAATTTCAGGTCAAAGAAATATTGCATCATTTGCGATCTGAAAATTGCAGCAGGCCAGATTGTGATTTAATCTTATTTTTGATTAATTGCCCAGTCCCAGACAAAAGTGTGTGCCAGTTGTCTCAAAACTTCTGACTCCTGATCATAACGAAAAATGCGAGAAATTTGTGCGGACATTTGGACACATTTGAAAGAAACTCAGTTTTTTTAAGAGTGATTCCATGCGATGAAACTTGGATCATTTGATACAATCCTGAGACAAAAGGGCAGTCAGTGCTTTGGAAAACACCATCATCACCAACAGCAGCAAGCCCAAATTCAAGGCCATGTTGATTGTTTTCTTGGACATTAAGGGTATCATTGTGGAGGAGTGGGTTCCAGAAAGGTCAATGGTGAATCAGCACTATTAAAAACCAGCTCTAGAAAAACTGTATGAAAAAGTCAGAAAAAAAGAGACCACAAATGTAGAAAACTGGTTTCAGTCTTCATCAAGACAATGCTCTAGCTAACACTGAGCACTCAATAAAGTGGTTTCTGACCCAAAGACAAACCACAGTGCTTGATCACCCTCCTTTTTCACCTGATTTAGCGCCATGTGACTTTTTTCTTTTCCTAAGACCAAATCTGTGCTCAAAGGGACATGTTTGGAGTCTGTGTCAGAAGTTAAGAAAAGAACCACAGAGGTTCTGAGACAGAAGAAGACCTACTGCTCTGCTTTGGTCATTGAAGGCTTGAACGCAGTGGTGTGTTGATGCAGAAGAGGAGTGTAGTGAAGAAGAAAGACACTGAAAAATGTTTTTGTTCACTAGAATTAAATTACGGCATTACTCTGGTATAACCATGAATTAAACGCTTGAGGTTAAAGTGGAAGATAGAACTGATTTGATCAGTTGATAAAAACTGGATTCAACAACTGTTAAGCTGTTGACCTAATGTAAAAACATTGTAGATTTTAACACGAAGATTAGAAACTATGGGTTTAACACAGGATAGCGGGCACAAAAAAAGACACTAAAGACACTCTTACGAAAGGTAATGAAACAAATAACTGTTGAGATTTATGTACATTTATACAGCATGTGATTCAGAAATACTGCTCAAAATCTTAAGGGGAAGCTTTTTTAGAGAGGCAAAGCTGCTGCACTTCTCCTTCTCTACTTGTTGAGTATCGCTTCACTTAGTTATTTTCCCCCCATTTTTCAATTTCTGCCAAGTGGACTGTAAAAGTATATCATGAGTTGGATTTACAGCCATTAAAAGGAGAATAATAACAAATGAACGTCAATTTTTCAGTGGATTTTTTTAGTCCACCTGCCCTGCTTTTGTTTTCAGCACCACAGACAGCGCAGCATCCACCCACACTGGGATGGAGGCGGAGGGAGGGGCGTGTGCAATGGGGGTGGGGGGCCACCAACACCAACACATGCTTTCTTGGGGGTCCAGACTCAATAGGTTGAGAATCACTAATGTAACCGACCTGGTAAATGGGCTTGTGCTTGTTTATGTGTTTTTCCAGTCATCAGATCACACAGAGAGCTTTTACACCACAGGTAGCACAGATTTTCTTTCTTTTCTTCATTCTGTTCAATTGATTTCTATGCAGCAATACCTGCGGCCGGTGGAGGATGTGGCTTCTGCCCAGGAGGACTGCTATAAGTTTGCTGTGTCCCAGTCCAGCACCGGCACTGTGATGGGAGCTGTCATCATGGAGGGATTCTACGTTGTTTTTGACCGAGAAAAGAAACGCATCGGCTTTGCTGTCAGTACATGCCACGGTGAGGAAAGGGGGTTGGATGTAGAATTCAGTCTGAAAGTTTGATGTTTTTCAGTGAGAGGAAATAAGGATATCTGTTGAAAGGAAAGTAATACAGGAAATACCAGCCTGAAAGTGCAGGATATTTCTGAACAAGCCATTTTGCATTTGTACTAGGTTTGGTGTGTGCACTTTTTTAATACTTTTAAACCTTCCCATGGTGTACGTTATTAACGGGGTTAAAATTTGCAGCACATTAAATAAGAGGCAGGTCAGACCAAGCACAGTGAGCAGAGCATGCACATTTACATGTGTGTCATTCAATGTTTACAAAACACTTGAGTCTTACATAAAATCCCAATGCGAATATTTATTATAGAGGCACTTGAGGAGATTTATAGTTCCAGCATTGTTTTATACATCACAGGAAGCTGAATTACATCAGGACAGAGAATCATATGAAGTCTCTTTTCTCTTATCCCTCTGTGAGTAATGGCACATGTGCTCTTTCTTTTTGTCTCTGTTCTGAGGTAATATGAGAAATAATTATCCCAAACTGTTATCAGAAAGATCTAACAATGTAAAGAAATGCTCACTGGGCTTTTAAACACATTACTTATTATGACAGGTATGTTGTTTGAAATCATTAACAAGAGTTCTTAATCACTTTTATGACATCTTCATGCATTGGCAGTGGTACTGCTGCTGGAAACAGACATTTTATTATAGCATTTATTATAAGCATGCACTTGTTACACAGCTCCATTTTCACAAAGGCTATTTTTAGATACACCAGAATACGATAGTACTGCCCTTTCCCAAAATAATAGCATATGATATTGGCAAAAATCCGCATCTATTCCAAATGAAGAAGTACTATAAAGCACAAGCTTCATGTTCTAATGTGGGCCGTATCTCATTTTATATTGTCAAATTTGCCAGAGGTGACACAGTTGGCCCCCAGGCTGTAGTTTGGACACCTCTGATACAAACTAATGATAATCTGGGTTACAAGAAAATGCATGACATTAACATTTCAAGTCATGCAATCAAAACTTGAAGAGTTTGAGTACATCCATATTGTACTGTTACACTGGGGTTTAATGATGTTTGTAATGCAAATAAACACATTCCTCCTTTCTCTTAAACACAGAAGACCTTGGGAGCTTTTCAAATCAACAAAAATTAAATAAATGTTTTTGCCTATATTATTTCATTAATGCTTGTATTTTCTTTCAAAAGACACATAATTTTTGGCATTAGCAGTGAGATCTATCACTATTACCTATAATGAAGCAGGCCACCAGGAAGCAGGCCTGCCTACAGAATCGGCTGGGTCCCTGAAAAACACAGAGAATGGGCCCTCCTCAATTGTGATTAAGCACCAACATTGACCTGTTTTGAGACTTTTTCATTTTGCTATTTCTGCAACATTTTTTGCTACTCTTAACCTATTTTTGATCACTTTTGTCACTTTTCACCCTTTTAGTCACTTTTGTGACAACTTTTGCCCTTTGTGCCCCTCTTTAACCACTTTTCTTTACATTACCAGGCCATTTTTGCAATATTTTTGCCAGCCTAAATCTATTTTTCATCTTTTTTTGACCTTTTTAGCCAATTTTTGCTAACTATAGCCACTATGTAATTCTTTAGCCAGCCATTTTTGCAAACTTTTTGCATTCTCAACCACATTTTGATAACTTCTGCCCCTTTTTAGCTCCTTTTAAACAAATTTGTACCACTTGTCACCTTTTTCGCTACTCTTAAACCCCTTTTCACAACTCTGCCCGGCCATTTTTGCATATTTCTGCCACTTTTAACCTACTTATAGTACTTTTTGCCCCTTTTTTACTCTTTTACCCTTTTTTTGGCCACTTTTTAACCTCTTTTCACCACCATGCCTGCCAATTTTGATCTTTTGTGCCACTCCACAAACCATTTTGAAATGTATCACTCTTTTTTCACAACTTTATCCAGCCACTTTCTTAACATTCCTGCCAGTATTAACTTTAAAATTAATTCTTATATATTTTCTCACATTTTGTGAATTTATTGATCTTCTTAGGGGCAGATAGGAAGCTTTGGGAGACTGATATGGCCACCAGCTGATAATTAGCGCTCTATTCTGGTCTCTGTAAGTCTCATTTACTAACAACCCTCTCTTCCTATCTGCAGTACACGATGAGTTTCGTACAGCCTCTGTGGAAGGTCTGTTCCACGGTGTCGACCTGGAGGACTGCGGCTACAACATCCCTCAAACAGACGAGTCCACTCTCATGACCATCGCCTACATCATGGCAGGAATCTGTGCTCTCTTCATGCTTCCTCTGTGTCTCATGGTGTGCCAGTGGCGCTTCGCCCGCTGCATCCACCCACACGGGGACTTTGCAGATGATATATCGCTCCTTAAGTGAATTTGTGGAAAAAAGGGGCAAAATAAGTCAGAGACTAAACTTGAACTACAGCATTGAGAAGGGTTGATGTAAAGTTATGGTCAGTGATACAGGATACTGGTGCTGTTGAAACAGAGCTTTCAAACATTTCTTCAGGAGTTAAATATATAAAATATAACACACTGTATTTACACAGTGAAAAGTGCTGCCCTAAAATTAGAGAGCATTTGACTTAAACTGGAGCCATTACTAACCTGGAGGAGAAACCAGAGAAAGATGGTGTCGTCAGTGTTAACTGTAAGTCTGTTTAAAGCTTCTGTGTCAGCATGCCTAGAGGAGCTGAAGTGGGGTAAATGCAGGAAAGAAAATCTGCTCTTTCTTATGTATAGTAAATAGACCACCGAGATGGACAGCAACTCTAGGATTATTAAAGAGAAAGCAGATGTGATAAACGTGTGGTTGAATTAAGAATGTCACAACCTGGGTGTCATGTTAAGATGGAAATACATCATCTATTCAGGCCTGGTTTGAGATGGTAAGATCTGGCCATATGAGTGCTTGGTTATGTGTGTTTCTAACTCTACTGTTTGTGGCTTATGAATGATTGTTTGTGTGTGAGCATGCCTGTATGTGTGCACAGCTGTAATGTACGTGAAGAGTATACAGAAAGATATAATGAAATTGTACTACTGAGGACAAATAGCATCTATGAAGTAACACTATTTTGCAAATGCCAGCAAATATTTCTGCAATGCAAATCAAATAAGCATAAAGAGGCTCATTGATGAAATATAAGATTGTAACAGCATTTTCTCAGTGCTCTTGGTGTAAAACTAAGACTGCTGAACAGTCAGTATCAGATGTCACTTTCTTCTCTTATAATGATAGCTTGAACATACTGTAATGAAAAAAGAAAAGTGCATTCCAGTTCTCCTATTTGCCCCACATACACTCAGACATTCACACACATTACTTATCCTACTGCTGCACTGTCTGACGATTTGCACATGTAACACATTACATGTTAACAAACCCAGACTTGATAGGGCTTCTTCCACAAACAGCCTAACTCACCACATTTTTCAATGGGGACCATATATGCTTGGACAAGGAAACGATCCCAAAGTATGGTATACACTCGATTGCTATGTATGTCAGCAAGGGACAGTTTGTATCGTCCTTCCGCAAGTTGTAAATAGACAAACTAAGAAGTGTATATTTATCTGTCAGGCGCTGGCAGCACTGTTGAACCAATAAACTACTTATTGTAACTGTAACAGGATGTACTTTTCATTTTTTCCCCCACAGGTTTAACCACTAACTGATGAGTAGGCGACCTACAGTGAATATGAAAAGAATTCACCCCCCTGGACGTTTACCCTTTTACTGATTTTATAAATCAATCATGATCAGTATCATTTGGCTTTCTGACCAAAAAGACCTCTTCAATGTCAAGGTGAAAACGGATTTTTACAAAGTAATGTCAGTGTCAGAAATTATGTAATATAATATATGTGTCTTGTTTCATGAATGTGTAACACTAAAATCGTTAATGAAATTCAAACATGATTAAAGTTCCTGGTCTATGTACAATAGGACTGAAAAGAGGCTGAATCTGTTGCATAGCTCCATACTTGAAAAATTGTTCTTGAGAATTTTTCAACTTATTTTTAGCAAAGAACAAAAATAAGCCAAGAGTTAGAAACTGTCAAACTATCATTGAAATGTACTTAAATGTATAAAATAAAAGGCTAAACATCTGATCAGTTCAGCATCATTGTAAGCATTTGGGAGTTCATGGAAAGTCATAGACTGCACATTCTCTGAGTTAGATTTGGTATGGGCAGGTTATAGCATACTAATGGCTGAAATGTTCCTAGTTTTGATGTTAGACAAGTTTTTCCAAATAAAAAAAAAAGCCAAAGGTGCAGCAATCAATAATATAATAATAAATCTCTTTTTAGCTCTTTGCTGATGTGTGATGGACTTCATGTGACAATGAGTAACATTGTGATTTGGAACTGGAAGAAATACCATGTTAGTAATTGCATTGGACTTCAAGATATTGGTGATAAAACAGAAATGTTTTCTTAATTCTAAAATGATTTATTTATTTTCCCTTTATTAGGTTCTTTGGAAGAAGAGGATGGAGTGGTGATTTATGATGTTGACAAACTCGGATCAGTAAACTTCCCTTGGATGTGTTGTACTTCTTTTATAACACTACACACAATAATTCAAGACAAAAAGGAAAACCCTCTGGCCAGGGGGACCCTGCCTCCTGCAGGAATTTCTGTGGAATGACAGCCTGCATTAGGAGGGTCTGGTGCCTTCTTTTTAAAGAGGTCAGATGTCTACTCTGGTTACCCAGCAGGGTAAATACTGTTGCAGTAACTGTGTGCACTTAGAAAAGGAGCATTAAAAATGGCACACACAGACTTGTTCAGTCCCTAAAGTCCTTACACTTTTTCAGGCATTTCCAGCAAAAATATGTGCCCCTGGCCTGTCTACAATCCCCCTAAAGAATCAGACATCCTCAACAAATAAGGCCAAAGTTGACTACACCTGCTGAGGCGACTGAGGTCCTTTGGAGTAGGCAGGACTCTGCTCAAGACATTCTGTCAGGTCTCTTCTATGCAGTGGTCTGCTTTGGAGAGGGGAGCACAGAGAGGGACAGAAAGGGTATAAACAAGTTAAATTAAAACAAGCTAAGTTAAATTTATTATTTTCCCTGATATGTAATGTTAACTTCTAATTTTTAGTCCCTCTCACATCATACCATTCACACTGTGTTTTTAATTTTAACCTGGTCTTGTCCTTCCCCTAGCGAACGTGTGCACATGTTAATATGTAAAAATCATTGTTATTTTTATTATTGCTGATTTTGGTAATATTGTAGTTAAGTATTGTGTGTGGGATCAATAAGTTTCTTATCTTATCTTGAATAATTGAATATTCATTTTATTTATGAGTCAAAAATGCACTCATACTTTGAAAACAAAAAGCATTTATAGTAATGCATTTTGGGTTTAAAATGGCCAGACTATTTGAGTTATGAGAAATATTTAGCAAAACATTTTCTAAAAAAAAATTTAAGTACTTTTCTTTTTCAGTTTGAGCATTTTAAGAATATGCATATTTAAAGATAAAAATAAAAACAGAAAATTAAATAACTGAGTTTTGATTTTGTTCATGAGTTTAAAAACAGCATCCATAATTGGAAAATTCAAAAGCATTTCTGCTGTTGTATTTTAATTTTCTAACTGGACTTTTCATTTGAGTTTTGATCACTATACGCTTCCATACTGACCCTACCTGCTTCAGCCTTCATACATAGTTGAACACAGCCATGCACATGCAAGAATAGTCATGTAAACTTACATTTTAGGGATTTTGAAAACATTGCTTTGATTGCAGCATGAATCTCATCAAATATTTTAATTTAAAAAAGTATAAATTTAACATATTCTTTAATTTCTGGAAGGCGACTTTTTTTTTTTTTTTTTACAAAAATTAGGGCACTAGGAGGGGAAATTTGAATTGAATTGAATAAAAATTTTCCGTTTCACTTGTGATATATTGCAGACGATAGAAGGGACACTGTATTGCCCGAATGCTTTGAACATTTACCCTAATTACCCCAGCAGTGGTTGCAGTGCTGTGGAGCTCCATATGGTCTGCATCCACCCCTAAAAGACTGTGTGGCTGTGGTTAAAAAGTCTTAATGTAAAGACCCCACCCAAAGTCCCATATGTGCATTCGTGCCATTTCATTGACTCATAAAGCTTTAAAAACAACCAAATGGCACTCATTCTCAGTTATCAAAAAAGCTAAAGTTACTGGTACAGAAAGGGTGCACTGCGCCTCTGGCTTTGGACCAATCCTGTGGCAAGCACTACGTTAACGCAAGTACTGTATGACGTAATACGCTTAGGCTGTGAGTTGGATGATACGGAAGTGAAATGACTAGCTCAACGTTACTCTCAAACAATCGCCGAGAGCCGATGAGAACAACACAGATCATAAAAAGGTAAGGTTTCAGGTTATTATCGCTATTTGCCGTCAGGTGTACTGAGTCAATGGGATTTATTTCCCCAGAGAACATTGATGTCAACGTTTAGCTTTAGGATACTGGCTAATTTACCATGACAACAACAACAACCCTTTGGCTGTATGCCGAGTCTCATTACACGTTCTTCTGACTTTAAATTGTCGTATTAAGTTACTCAGTGAAATATTTTCAGATTGTCTCATAGCTGTTGTGTTTGAGTGTCACCGTGGCAGCCCTGTAAATCACACACACCCTCAGTTAGCTGCCTGGCTCGCTAGCTGACCCACAGGCTAAATTAAACCTAAACAATCAGCAAAATAGAGAGCTAGCTAAGAATAGCTGAACAGGGAGGTGAAAGTATTGATTACAGGAAGTGAAACAATACTGACACTTTCCATGTGTCAAAAAATGTGACATTAAAGACGCTTAAATTAAACAGCTGAATGGCATCATAATGCCAAAATTATTTTAAAATAATTACTACTACGTAGATATGAATTGTAATTCAAAACAGCTTAAAGGATCTGTTGTTTAATTCGTATGTAGCTGTGTTAACCTTATAAAGTCTTAATTATGGTCGGATATTTGGCTTTAGAACAGCTTACAGTGGCTGATTTGCTCAATACCAAGTACGTGAATTTGCTGGATTCCTCTTACAGGAGTCTTTGTGAAAGTTTATGTTGGATTAATAGAATCATCAGATAATCCAATGTATTTTACACATCCGTGTAATGGTAAACTGTATATGGTTGTCTTTATAGGACAGCAAACTCTGTTCCAGGGAAGAACAAGACTTTTTTCCATTTAAATATAACAATAGGTTATGAATCAGTTACCACACGTTGGTGTGGAAGTTGTGACATCTAGATACCTTAGTCATATTTTGTCATTGATCACTTTTTTATGTGATGTTCCCTCCACTTGGACAGTGACATACCTCACGTAATAATTTGAGCTTTACATGAATAGTAATTGAACTGAAATGGTATCTATCCTACATTTATTGTAAATACAGGTCAGGTGAAGTGTGGAAAAAATGAAAGCTATTTTCAACTGAATAGATTTCTGTGTAAATGATTTAAGACAGAAGAAACGTATGACCTGATAAAGCTCCACAATAGGTGAAAAGATTGTCTGTGCAAATATCAAGTGTGCCGTACATAATTTTCCGCTGTTTACTGTGCTTGGGAGTGAGACAGTGCACATAATATCCACCAACAGGTTAATCCTGCCTCTCGTTTTAGCTTTAGCCAAGTCAGAGATGCTTGTTTGTCTCAGAAGTGGAACGACTATTGTACTAAAGTAAAAGAGCAGATACGTTGGTTAAAATTTACTAAGGAAGTAGTAAAACTTCTGGTGTATCAATTCACTCAAGTAGAAAAGGTAAGATATTTAAAATTTATTTAAAGTATCTTATTTTGATACCTGAGGGGTTTTCAGATGATCTTTCCTAAATGTGCAGAAACAGTAACAGAATATGAATCTCCAGAAAGACTGTCTAGGTAAAGGCATACTTGTATAAAGCAACTGCTGTATTTGGATTAGTGTTAGCATTGGCATCTACCTTATAGGGATATAAGATTTTTGCTTATCTGATATGCTGATATTCTGATATTCACAAAATATTTTTAGCTGATACAGATTGTGATATCAATATTTAGATTTAGTTCAGACCTAAAGATTTAGTCCTTAAACACACACAATTTAAAGCTTGAGGTTGAACAAATTCACACATTTCAGCCCTTGAAACACACTTAAGACTATAAGGAATGATGATGAATAAAGAAAAGGACCCTAGCTGAAGTAAGTCTGTTGGACCTGCTTAAAACTCCACCAAGTTATTTGTTTATTCAGCCAATATTTACAGCTGGTATTGGCAGATTTTTACAGCCAAAATATTGGTTGTAAATATCGTCAGAAATTTTCTTATCTGCTGACACGGATATTTCACTTGTAAGCTATCTGATGATATCAAGTTGAAAATGTTGTTTATCCCTACTGTTTTAGATTTTTTAAACTCGTTTTATTAGTCTTTAGGTCTGTGTGTGCTTTAGTTTTAGGGTTAGGATTAGTCACATTTGAGTCATGTTTACTATTGAAAGTTTGAGTCTAGCTTTAGTCCACCAAAACTAAAAAACATTTCAGTCTTTACTATTATCCAAAAGTATTTTCTAACTAAATTAATGAGGCATTTTGTACAAGTAATATAAATATGAAACACATTTGTTAGAGTTCTCTCAATACTTTATTCACTCTAAAATATACTAAAGACAGTAGTGACATGCATTGAATGCTCTCTCCCCTCATCTCTGCTTGCGTTCTGGTTTGTGCTGCATTCTTTGGTAATAATGTGTGATTGTGATTACATGGGACAATATTATGATTAAGATTAATTCATAGATGGTAACAGGAGCCTATTTGATTGGTTATCAATGGAAAAAAAAGATGGTTTAAAGTACGTATTTCACAATTAAAACATACAAAAATTAAGTGGCTTGAAACAATACAAAACGTTACATTTTTACAGTACTGCTGTCCAAATAGTATTATATTTTCCAACTAATAAAAGTTTTTCTTAAAAAAATTAGATTATTAAAGGTTCTCTTTAAAAGTGCACAGGCACTGTTGCAAAACAGTAAAATAATTGCAGCCTTTTATGTGACTGTCATTGCACAGCCTCATATTGTTATTGCAAATGCAATTAGATGTATTTTGTAGCACTAGTTTAGACTGAATGCACAGTGGAGAAATATGTTTTTGAACATTAAAGAGTCCAGCATCAACATTTTTGTTTCGTATTAGTTTCCTTGATGAAAATAAACTTACCCTTCATCAGAGTTTTAATCATTAAATATCTATTTTTTAGCTTGTCCTAGTCTAGTCTTCCTCCTCTTGAAAGGGTGGTGGACTCATATTTTCAGTCAGTTTAGTAGAAATTAATGCTGTTTTGGTTGTAATGTGGATTCGTTACTACAGTTTGCTATTGGCCATTGTGCAACCAAAGCTCTTTTCATGCCTTTGACAGAAAGCAGGGGCCATTTTGGGGGTATTTAGTTTTTATTAGTTAGTTTAGTTTTTATTTCTTTACTCAGTAATTGATGCTTCTTGAAATCTAGAGCAGCATAATACTTCCCCTGAATTATACTGAAGTAAAGTAAAATGATTGATTTTTAAAACTACTCAAAACTACACTTACACAGAATAGCTACTCAATCGCAGTAATGTGAGTAAATCTAATGAAATTACTTTGCTTTTAAAACAGGGTTTCTTTCCAGCCTTGGTTTTGGTCTAGCAGACTACTTGCAAGAGAATAGCATTCACACGTTAAAGCCACATCACAACACTGTGAACAGGAACTGATAAAACCACAGTAAGAAATGAAAGTCACTCAGGCAAGGCAAGTTTACTAATGTGGCACCATTCATTCCCTCAGCAATGCTTTATAGAGTTGAAACTGAACATTTACAACATTAAAAGCATTAGAAGACAGCAAAAAGAGACACAAATGAAATATTTAAAAATAAAAGATTGAAAGAGTTAAAAATTACATCTATCATTCAGGTTCAGTTTTGTGCGTCTGTGTAGGGCACAGCCCTGACCTGCCCTGGAAACCCCCCACAGAGGTACTGAGATGGAAAAATCTACTCGGTCTTTACACTTCAGCTCTTCATTAGTTGTAACTGAAATGCTTCATACATAATTCTCTAGATTACTCATTTTTAGATTTGTTACTAATAAGTTTAGATTTACTAGTTGAAATTAACAAGTACATATAATTGTGTGTTGGCTCTGTCAGTGATAGTCAACGATTACTTGAATCAGCTCTGCACGCACTCACTTCTCTAAAGTCACTGACCACAAAGCCTTACTTTACAGCCTGACACAGATTCACTGACTGGTCTTATCTAATCAAAACGAATCCTTTAATGTAATTCACTTCTTCCCATACAGTTAGACTCATAGATTGCTGCGTTTTTGTCGAGTTGGTAAGATTATTCCACCTCTGGGCTGCTTGATAATAAAATGCTGCTTCTCCATGTTTTGTACAAACTTGTTGCACAGTCAGTAGATGAGCCCATGATATTCTGAGAGTCCTAGGTGGTTCAATTGTCACTAGCATGTGGGCGATATAATGCACCACAGCACTCTCTGAACTAGCGTCCAGCTGGTGTGATGCTGTGAATCTCATGAATGTCCTCTGAATGCAGCATATGGGTGATAAGCAATCATCCACTTATTCTCAGTTTGTCAGCACTACTAACAAGATCTTCTTTTCTCCCTGTCTTTGTTTTTCTTTCCAGGTCACTTTTCAGATGAGGAGAACTTGCCTGATTGAGCCTGCTTATCTCCCTCCGTTGCCATGGCAACACCCTATTTCCCCACTTTTCTCATTTTTTTGTCTTCCTTCTCCCTCTTGCTCCTGACCCTGCTGCCCTCGGTTTCCCCATCACCTCCCCTGACATCCTCCTCTTCTTCCTCACGTTGGCCGTCACCCTCCTGTGGGCTGGCTCAGGCCTGGGCTGTCCGGCTCCACGCTGGCCCACATCATGAAGAAGATCCTGAACAGAAGTCTGAGCATTTGGATGTAATAGCTAACAGGGTACAGTACTTGTTTATTATCTGCGAATATTTTTTTTCTTTCTATTGTTTGCCCAAAGCTCCATTTCTTTTTTTTCTCAAACTGATTTCAGCTTTACAGAGCATGCCTCTAATAATGCCTCAACATTTTCTAGCACACTATTCCTCATCTCTGTTATTAAATAATTTCTCAGGAATTCCAGGGCGTAATATGTGCACATTGACTAATGGATATACTGATTAGCTGTTTTCATTACAAATAAAGGTCACAGTTACCCAACATCTGTCCCAATCTATCTCAGCAACACATGGAGTCACTTTTATTTCAGCTGGTTTAGTTTTATTTTGCTATTCTTCCGGGAGAACAATCCCATCTGCAGAGAATTAGTTAACAATGTCCCCTTGCTCAACCCAGTTCAGTATTTGCTAATATTGGCCCTGTTTACAAACATCAGCCATCAGCCAAGTTAAGTGGCATCAACAGACATCAGTTATCAGAGTCTGTCTGTTCTGTCCAATCAATTTCATACTGCCATCTGGTATCTAGCTGCTGAATCAAAAAATACATTTTTGCACAGGGCTGAAGAAGTGACCTTCAGGACAAACTCTGATGTGATTTCACGGTCAGATGTGAGGAAAAATGTTGACATACTTGGAGTGTTACACCAAAAGAAGTATTTATAAAAAGAACATTAAATCTAGAGATGCACTGGTTGTGAACATGAGGGCAGACACTGAAACCAATGTTTAAAATAACAAATTAGGTGATGCCAATGTTTTTCTTGTGGTATTTTTGTTGTTATGTCTGTTAACATAAATGTTTTCAATGACATCTGATGACATATCTCAAGAGGATCTGGCTGCAGACCTCTGCGGTAGGGCAACCTCGACCATGGGGCGGGAAGCTACATACACTACCCAAACCAGAATCAGAATGACACACCGATTGACGTATGTTTTCCGCTCACTTTCGGAGGTTATGGTACGTGGCTATTTTTTCACAGCAGCAGAATTTTATGAATAAAAATTGAAAATTTAGTAAGGTGGATAAATTAGATTTAACACACCACAAACCAAGTAATACCCAAAGAGGGTTAGGGTTAGGCACTATGACCCTAAAGATCAGGGTTAGGGGGAGGGTAAGGGGGATAAATAAAAAATAACACATCACAAATGAAGAAAACACCCAATAAGGGTTAGTACGTCACTTCCCGCCCAGAGGTCAAGGTCGCCTCATTGTAGAGTTCTGAAACAGATGAGCTGAAAACACCGCACCATGGAGGTCTGCAGCCAGATGCCTCTCAACATATTAGGAACTTAAAGGGTTGTCCCATTTCAAAGGGGGAAGACTTTACCACTACCCCTTTGACTGTTTCAAGGAGCAAGTGGCATTCAAAATTGAGGGGTAAGGTCTAAAGTCAGGAATGGGACTGAGTCACTGTCTCTCCTCTAAATCATAGTGTGACCTCTCGAGTTTTAGGCCGACATAGGCTAATACTTTATTTGAGCTTTTCTCTTTTTTAAACTAGAGCTGTTTCATTTATGCATTAATCGTGATGCAATTAAGGTCCGTATTTAGTGTATTGTGTGGAATTTTTGTTCTGAAATATCCAACTTACTGTGATAAGTGACCATTCCTGTGTCATATAGCTATATCACTGGCTCAGGCCAAAACCTCATAGCACCAAAATCACAACTTTTCAGGGAATGAAAAACAAGCTGTATTTTTCCAGTAATTTAACACTCAGTTGTCAAAGTCAGCACCTTTTTACACTTTATATAGTATTTAAACCCACTTACAGATAGAAAGGCGTGACCAGTAGCACTGATTTATTTAAAAAAAAAATCAAAATCATGAAAAAATTGAGTTTTCGAAGACAGAGAAATTCTTTAATTTTGTAAATGTAACAGGACGAGTCTTGTCATGTTGGCTGCCATAGATTGTATGTTCAATCACCCAAACTCCCCTCTGTATCATGGAAACCCCCCCAGACTTGGCATTTCAGGTACAGACCAGTACTGCTCAGCACCACCCACTTCCTCAGCCTCTTTCTCAGTACTGCTTCTAGTTTTGACCTGAGGAACCAGTTCAATAAAACGGCACCTCATAAGGCATATGTCCTAAACAGGAAACCAAAATTTTGTTTTCATACATAAATTTCTCCTAATGAAGGAGAAATGCACTTAAAAGTGCACTTCTGTGCTCACGCTGGAAGCATGGCCAGAGCGCCTGTGCAGCGTCTCTGACATAGATTCCAGAGTGAACGCTGAGGTGCACTTTTAAGATGCCGTTTTACTGAACAAAACAAGAAGTAAACAGATGGGTGTAACTGGGCAGCAATTTTAGTTTATATAGTTTGTGTTTTAAAGGTATTGTTGATTGTCCCTTTTAGCACATTTTGGTGAGGCCACATTAACATCTCCCTGCAGCCACAGTGATGTAAAGTAAGTCCACCACAAATGTCTCATTTCACTTAAAAACTCACAGACATCTCAGCGGACAAGTCAGAAGTCATCTGCAGCTTGTGTCATCAAATATTTAACTTTTTCCTGCTTCCTTTTTTTCCTTCATGTTCTATAACATCTGTAACCTTGCAAAGCAGATGGATATGCCTGTTTCCTTGTTTTTCACTGGCGAATCCATCTTGCAAAGCTCCCATCTGAACCATTTTGGCCCAATTAGAAAGTGACAGGACCAATCAGCAGTGAAGGGCAGTACTTTCAGGCACAGCAGAGTCATGACGTAAAAAAGCAGCAGCAAGAGCTGATGCAGTTATGGAGGAAGAGATTAGCGTGGATGCTGCTAAAGCGCCAGTTTTATCAGAACTTGACAACATTTCTTTGTTAAAAGAAGAACAAAGAACAGCAGTGAGTTGTTTTCTTTTCAAAAATGACAAAAGTCGAGTACTTACATGTCTGTAGTCGCCATGTTTTGCGTTATTCCTCAGTAGCTGAGCACGCACAGCTCGATAGCAGCTACGTCACATGTTTTGTTGCTCTTATTGGCCCGTAGAGATGTGACAGACAGAACGTTCATCCAATCACACTCTGAGTTTTTTTTCAAAGCCTCTGCCTTTTCTCAAACGTTTCCTATTGAAGCTTTCCCAGATGGATGTGTGAAACAAATCCATCTGGCGTGTCAGGTTACTTTTTCTGTGGTTAAGCTCTATGTTATAATCTTCAGTCTTACCAAAGTTCCTTTTTTCCTTTCAATATTAAAGAAGTCAGTTATCCTCAGTTTAAGACAAATACAAAAATTCCAAAATGAAATAGAAACAGTTTTAAATGCAAAATAGTGGAATTTCAAAATGCAACAAATGAGGTGACAAATCGCTATAAACCTCTGATTTTCTGGGATTAATTATGATTTTTTTTTTAATTATCATAGAAGCCCTATTTGAAAGATCTCTTGTATTTCACATGTTCTCTGTCCCTCCCACACTTGCAGTAAATCTGTGGGAAAACCATACAGATGTAAATTGAATCTTGTGTGATTTGCAGATACAGCCATGAGGCCGGTATTTTGATAATATGCAGTTTTATGAAGCTTACTTATATTTATGCAACAACTCCCTTTCACCTTTAGAGGGATTGTTGTTTCTCTTGATTCGTCTAAAGTTTACAAGCTCAGGGAAGGTTACCGGTTTATAACAGGGGAACGGTTTAGTTCACCTTGTACCAATCATATGTATTCTCTTGGTCTTAGGTTGCAGAGCAGGCTGGGCTGCAGAACCAGGGCCAGGTTGGACAGCTTGAAGGCCACTATTTGCTGTGCTCTATCAAACCTGAAACTGGATCCCCAGCTGATCTCTGGAGTAAGAGTTACCAGCCTGAAGACGTCCTTGCAGCTCACCCTCATGTTCTATGGTACTCCAAGGAGAAGGTGCTCAGCCGCTCAAAGCGATCTTTGGCCTTCAACGATCCCTACTACCCTAGGCAGTGGCACCTGGTGAGCAGTGAGACATTCTTATACCTTTATGATCATTTGACCATTTGCTAGTTTTCAAACTGTGTAAGAGTTTGATTTGTGTCCAGAGTTCATTAGTCAGCTTTTATTGCTGGTAGTTTTTCAGGTTCCCTGCACTATGCTAGCACTAAATGATGAAACCAGTCTAACAGGCAGCGTTATTTCCATATCGACAATTTATATACCCTCTACCTTTACAAGCCTTTACAAGTGTGGATGGTGTGTTTGTGGTGATGTGAAGTGTTTGAGGTCCACCAAACATAGCGTCTTGTCTGATGGCCATTTTGGTCTCATCAGACCAAAGAACCTTCTTCCACTTGGCCATGGAGTCTCCTACAATCCCACTTGTGAACTTTAGTCTAGATTTAATCTGAGTTTTCTTGAACAGTGGCTTTCTCTTTGCCACTCTCCCATAAAGCTTTGACTGGTGAAAAACCCAGGTGACAGTTGTTGCCAGCAGAGTCTCCCATCTCAGCTGCTGAAGCTTGGAACTCCTTCAGAGTAGTCATAGGTGTCTTGGTGGCCTCTCTCACTAGTCTCCTTCTTACATGTCCACTCAGTTTGTGAGAATGGCCTGATCTAGGCAGATTCACACGTGCCATTTTCCTTCCATTTCTCAATGAGAGATTTAACTGAACTCTGAGGGATGTTCAGTGCCTTTGATTTTTTTTGCATCCATCCCCTGACTTGTACTTTTCAATAACCTTTTGTCTGAGTTGCTTTGGGTGTTCTTTGTCTTCATGGTGTAATGGTAGCCAGGAATACTGATTAACAGGGTCTGATAAAGTGACTATGCCTTCCAGACACAGGTGTCTTTATACTACAATCACTCGAGATAGATCCACTGCACTCAGGTGCTCCTCGTTTCACTGATTGTGCGACCACTAGCAACAGTTGGCTGGCGCTTTGTTGGATTAGGTTAGTCACTCTAAAGGAGGTGAATATTTATGCAGCCATTTATTTTACCTTCATATTTTTATTTAAATGGCATTACTTTATAGAAATCTGTTTTCACTTTGACATTTCAGAAGTTTTTTGTAATACCTTTGTCAAAAAAGCCGAATTATTTTGATCATGACTGATTTATAAAATCAGTAGAAGGTTTAAACATCCAAGGGGTTTAATGCTTTTTCTATGCACTGTAGCATTTGTTGTGCTTTTAGGAATAGGTAAAGTGGAATTAAGATGCACTTTCTTTCATCCTTCAAGGCAATCATTTTGATTTTATATATTTTGACAGCTGTTTAGAATAGGAGCAAAGAAGAACAGCTTTTCTTTTAAAAATAAATGTTGCTCTTTAAAACTAAAACTAGATGAAAGAGGACAATGTGCAAGCAAAAGACACATGCAGAAAGTAAAACTTAATATATGGTTATTGATGGGTTTGCAGTCTTAATTGAAACATAACCAGTTACATCCAATTGTACACTTTCTCTAAAGTAATGAACAAGAGTGCAATCAGTTACATTACATCTTATTTTGGAGCTTATTTTGGTTTATCTGACTTTATTTTAGTTTAAATAAGACAGTTAAATCATCAGTTATTTAGGTTTGAGCTGTAATACTGACTTTAACCACTGGTTGGAGCCTTTCTTTATGGTGCAAAAAGCCATGGTTCCAGGTTTTTATTAATACCAGTTCTTGATCTTGTTAGAGCATTGTAAGAAGGATTTTGTAACTAGTGGAAGAGTTTACATCTCAGGGACTCGTCTAAGATTATTTAGGTTTGTTTAAAAAATGTCTCTATTTGACAGTATGATCATTTCTGTCAAAACATCAGATTGTAAGGCTGCAAATTAAAATACATTCCCTGCAGTCATACGAATACATGCATACATTTTTTCCGTCATGCCACATTTAAGTTAAGTAACGGCATTCATCTGTTGTTGATATTCACTGAGGCGAAAGCATTATGGGGGCTTTATTATGGGTTTATACTGAATTGTGGTACCTGATAAATGTAAGATTTAAACACTAATGTATAAAAACTCAACCACAGACTATTTATCTAAGCTCAAAATTTTCACCTTCATTCAGGCCCTTCTTTAAATTCTGCTATCATATACCTGTTAAATTTTAGATTCTTGTATTGACATAATAGGCATGGAAGTTTTTTCCACCTGAACTTGAATTATAATCTTTAACTTTAAACAGCTTTAGCCCTTCACTAATTTGCCTCTTCTCCTCTCTTTTTTTACTCTTGCAGCACAATGACCTGAATAAGGGTCTGGATATCAATGTGACAGGAGTGTGGGAGCATAATATCACAGGCCAAGGAGTCACAGTGGTGGTAGTAGACGATGGAGTGGAGCACACTCATCAGGACATCCAGCCCAACTACGTAAGACTGGTGCATTGATCATATATATATATATATATATATTTTTTTTTTTTTTTTGTACATGTAAGCTCTTAGCTTGTAAACTGTACTCTGGTTATGTTTCTTCCTATTTTTTACATCAACAATCCTTGAATCCCCTCAGAGTCCAGAAGGCAGTTACGACTTGAACTCCAATGACCCAGATCCCATGCCTCACCCAGACGTCCACAGCGACAACCACCATGGGACGCGATGTGCTGGAGAAATCGCAGCCGTTCCCAACAACAGCTACTGTGCAGTAGGAGTGGCCTATGGCAGCAAGGTGGCAGGTAAAGAACAGACATTTTCCCTTAGTAGTGCTATGTTAAACTCTGGTGTCCAAGTTTTTAAAAATCGCATTTCACGTACTGATGTGATCTCCCTGCAAAGTGCACTTCAAAGGGAATTGCTCCCTTTATAGTCTATCTTTGTGGTTTCACATCAATCCCCATAGAGCAGACTGACCCAAACAGAAATAAGAATGTAGAAAGCATCAAGTCAGTTAAAAAATACAACACAATGCATGGACTCTTATCACTATATGATCATTAAGTTTTTTTCTGGAGCACAGGGCACAGGTCTCCTATCTCTCAGAGGGTTACAAAGAGAGTGCAGAGCCATGGATGAAGACAAGATTGATTTTGAGTGTAAAAAAACACTCTTTTTTTCCAAAACATTAGATTTGCTATTTAAGATGTAATTGTTTTTAAGTTTCCTATTTTATGTAGTTTTTCAACACACAAGCAATAATTTATTATATATTTAATGGAGCACAATATTTGGTAGAATAAACTGAGACTGAACATAGAAAAACAAGAAAGGTAGAAGTTTTTGCAAACCATTGTAATAAAATGACACTTGAATGTTTGCATGATGTGTAGACCATAACATCTCTGCTGCAAAAAAAAATGTATAAAACCGTATTTTAAAGCACATTCTTGGTCAATGACATGTGGTACCTTATGTGGATTTGTTAATTATTTTAGGACATATTGGGATTTAATTTAAAGCTCGAGTTATTGCCCAGCTCTAATGGAAACCACACATCTTTTCAAGAAATACATAAACCTTTTAACTTCCTTATATATTCACCCATTGGTAGGAACTGCTGAAATTAGAGTAAGCATCAGTGGTGAAACATCTCTTGCTTGGTCTTCCTGCTCAGGTATCAGAGTGTTGGATGGCCCACTGACTGACAGCCTGGAGGCTGTAGCCTTTAACAAGCACTACCAGGTCAATGACATCTACAGCTGCAGGTAACAACATTTCTGTCTGACTATAACAGATTTTAGTCTCAGTGGAGTATTAATCCTAAAAAGGAAAATACAGCAGATGTGCACATATCTGGGTGATCTCACAGGTCCTTTTAAATTTAATCTATTGTAATGTATATAAATATGGAATGCAATACTGTGAAAGTTGCTCTTGGAGTCAGATTGTTTACTTTGTCTCTTAAGTTGGGGTCCAGATGATGATGGGCACACAGTGGATGGACCCCATCCCTTGGGCAAGGTAAGCACCATTTGTCCTGCAGGGGGCACCACACAGCAACAGTTAATCTACAGACGACATCACCTGTAGAAAATGAACTTTTGTTTTTACCTCTTTCACTTTTTTTTTGATTGAATGAAATAAAATCTTTTCTGTACTGATGCCATTCTATTTAACATCTTCTAAATCACTTCTTAAAAGCTATTTTTATAGACTTACTTTTATGTGAAATTGTGCTCCTATTACTAATTATTCTTGCTCTCCCTTCCCTTTAACCTCCCTTCTCTCATTATTTTTTATTATTATTGTTTAGCTCATTTTCATATATTTCACTTTTCTTATTGTTTTAATTTTGGTTGATCTTAGTGGTCTTGCCTTTATCTTTTTAATACTTTTATTGCTTTTAGTATTTTTAGTGTAAGTGGAGTGCTTCCTCATAGTTTCGCTTTTACCTTTCATTTTCCCTTATTACTTTACCTGTCTAACTTTTTTTAGTTCTTATTGTTTATCTTTTAATTAATTTTTACATCGTTGGTCCTCCTGGTCTAAAGTTTCTTGTGTTTGCCTTGTATTTATGGGTTCCTGTGGTGTCATTTGATTTCTCAGATCTTATTAGTCTTGAGATGTCCAAATTCTCACGATGTCTTAAATCATGTGTTATCTTGGGATGTGTTAGTAGTGATGTTGTGTGGATAATAATGTCCAGGTTTTATACATAGGTTGGGTTTTTGTTCTGTTTAGGTTCTATTTTGAGGATTTTCTTGATGTCTTGTGTTTTTTTGACTTTATCTCTCGTTTTAGATTCTGCTGCTTTGTTTTTTCTGCATGTCAAAGCACTGTGTAAATCCTTGTTTTTAAAAGTGCTACACAATAAAGTTATAATTATTTTTCTCCCCCTCAGGCAGCACTGCAGCATGGGGTGATTGCAGGCAGGAAAGGCTTTGGGAGTATCTTTGTGGTTGCCAGTGGTAACGGGGGTCAATACGACGACAACTGCAACTATGACGGTTACGCCAACTCCATCTATACCATCACAGTTGGTAGGACTTGACGCCCCTTTTGTGTGTATGACTGTGTGCCTAGGACTATTGTAACCCTCTTGTTCCAGTGGTAAGCCCAAGGTGGAACTGCATTTTACCTGAATAAACTAGCTGAACAAAGAAGTCTGACTGTGTTGTCCCTGCCACACATGAATTTCTGAAACCTTTTAGATCATTTTGGGACATTCAGATCCGAAGATTTGCCAGAATGTCTTCGCAGCAGGAGATTAGCTCTGTTGGACAAGCTCTGTTGGGGTTAAAAGGAAAGGGAAAGTGTGTAGAGGATGACGTCTTAGGTAAAGCTGACTGTTCTTTATAGTTATATCAATTAACATTTACAAGTGTGTTTCTAAAACACAAACAACAGAAAAAACAAACTAACTGCCAACTGATATGAGCAGTGAAAAAATAATCACAAGAGGGGAAAAAAAGACCAGTTAAAATGCCAAACATGAGGTTTCATAATGGAAGTCCTCAAGTTAGTAGGTGACTTCATAGTGGCTATATCCACTTCTTATGTTTATCCCATGGTGTGTATTTGTGTTATAGGGCTGTTGATAATCACACTGTGTGTTTGTGTGTTGTAGGAGCAGTGGATGAGAACGGGAGAATGCCCTTCTATGCTGAGGAGTGTGCGTCAATGCTGGCTGTCACTTTCAGCAGTGGAGGGAACAAGCTAAGGAGCATTGTAGGTCTTCCTGGAACACAAACACTTATGAACATATTACATAAACAGCAGAAGAATTTGCAAGAAAATGAAGAAGGACTTTGTTTCACCATCTGCCTCTAGTAGTAGTTGGTGACTACTGGTGACTAAATGTGCATGCCCACTAAGCTATATACTTCATTGCTTTGAATGGCCCGTAATGAATAAGAATGTTTTTCCAAATGCCCAAGGTTTTTTTTTAAGGTTCTGCTCTTCCCTAAAGAGAGGGGTCTGGCTGCAGACCATACATTTCTGGTGGCTACTCAACACTGTTTGTCTCAGACATTAGTGCCGTAAATTGCCCGTAGAACTTATTTACAGTTTTAAAATATTCTTTAAAATTCGACTTAATTCAGAACCAAGTCTGGCAGTTATCTACATTGCAAACTTTACAGACTATGAGCATTTCATAAATAAAACTAAGAAAAAGGTCAGAGGTCTAATCCAGGATTAAATGATGCGTAGACCCATTTTAGATGAACGATGGCTAGCTTCAGCTTTGCTCGTTTTAGCTAAGCTACGTAAGTACAAGGCAATGTAGCTAAATTAGCTTAAGCAATGTGAGCTTTAGCAATCATAGCTAAGCTAACATAGCTATGTAGATAAAGTACTTATGCAGCATAAGTGGCTGCTTTGTGAGATTAACTTTAGCTACCTTAGCTACATAGCTTCGTTAACTATAGCTGAGTTACCTTAAGCAGACATAGCTAAAGCTGACGTAGCTTCATAGATAACATACCTACCTAGCACATGTAGCTGCTTTGTGAGCTTAGCTTTAGCTATATTAGCTTTGTGGCTCTGTTTGCTGCATAGCTTTGTTAGCTATAGCTAAGTGCGCTTTAGCAACATGAGCTTTAGCAAACATAGCTAAAGCTAACTAAGCTATGTAGTTGACATAGATACATAGTTACATAGCTGCTTCGTGATCTTAGCTGTAGATCTGTTAGCTACCTAGCTTATGCAGCTAACAGAGTAACATAAGCTACGCTTGCTGTGTTGGAATGTTTTCATGGAGGGCAAACTTTTTTCCTGTAAACTGACTATTTATTTGACTTGATTAAACATTTTGTAATCATGTATTTCAAGTCAGGTTTTTGACTTTAACTTTTGGTATCCTAACCCTTATCTTAACCGAAAATGGAAGTTTAATCTGATTTTATTTTGAAAGTTTTAGTGTGTATTTCAGTTCAGAGATATTCAGTGTCTTATGTGAATGGTCTGTGATTGTTGTTGTCAGTGCTGAATGGTCTGCAGCCAGACTGACTTTGACGCTTTTAGAAGGCGGTTGCCCAAATGGATATCAGACAAATCCCATGCAGTTAACAGGTGGACCAGTTTTGGCATGGCAAGTTAATAAAAACATTAATATGACCCAATATTAAAAGGAAACCAGATTTTGTTTAGTTTTGCTAAGTAATTCTTTATTCAAAGGCAGAATATGTCTTTTAAATGTGTACATTTCATTGTATGAAATCTCAAGTAAATAAAACAAAATGTACTGATCGTGAAAACTTTTCAGAGAGCAGCTCCACATCAGGACGACCACAAAACATCCAAAAACAACAACAGATGATGACATTAGCAGCAATCCAAATAAGCCACTCTCATCTATTTACTGGTATTTATTCCTGTCACCATAGCAACTCAGTTGTTTGGGTTGTCAGTGATGTGTTCATGAGAGAGCAATGAGATGAACCCAGATTAGCCCTCTTTGGACTCTCAAGAATAATCCCCATTGACCAAAGTACACAAACAGGCCGAGTCCTTACCACACACTGCCCATTACTGTTTTATTCTGAAGAAGCCATTTAGATTCTCTCAAGGAGAGCTGCCATCACTGATGCACTGTCTGGAAAATACAATGAGGAAATTCAGCAGTTATTAATAGAATATTTAAGGTGGGAGAGTCGGAAAATTTTCAGCACTTTTTCATTATATTTGAGTCGTTCTATTAAACCTTTCTGCACATTAATTTCTGTTATTTAAAAGATTACTGATAACAGACTTATTCTTTAAGGCCTTTTATATTCTAGTAAAAAATACAGGTTTTTGCCATCATCAAGCATCGCTACTATGTGCACTAAAAGTCTTTTTAAATTGAGATGTTATGTGGTCCTTGCTGGAGGATCTGACTCTCCTTCAGATCACACAATTATGCTGTAAAAAATCTGTCTTTTTCCTTGCATAAAGAGTCAATTTCCTGTATATACATCCTATCATCTTCCTCACATTTCTCTCTTTACTCTCCACATTGCAGTAGTAAAATAAAAGGGAGTTATATGTATGTAAACAGAACCAATCTTTTTCTTTTGTTTCTTTTAAACCAAACCCTTCTAAGCCTTTAAACTCCTGTCAAACAGTCTTTTAAATGTATACACATACTGTTGAGCTCTTTCGCTTGCAATAAATTTCTCATTTTGTTGTGATAGCTCAGTGACACTGGTGCCATCGACTGCTACTTTTGTAATAGACAGACTTGAATCGTCTGTCATAACCCCTAAAGTTTTGATGGATGTGTACATGCATGTGTAAGCACGAGGGTGGTCTCCAGCCAGAGCAGCACCTTGGAACTGTTTGTACTAAACGTAACTCTCTATGGCTCTGTCCTCTCCATTCATCCCTTGTGTCTGTCTGTGCAGGTGACATCAGACTGGTCCATGCAGCAGGGGACCGGCTGTACAGACTACCATACTGGCACATCTGCTGCAGCCCCACTGGCAGCAGGAATGGTGGCCCTCATGCTGCAGGTCCGGCCTTGCCTCAGCTGGAGAGACGTGCAGCACATCATTGCCTTCACCGCCACCAAGGTAGGCATGGCAACAGTTCTTGCTGCCTCATGTTTCTACAATAAGCAGGCAGGTGAAGACATGCTCCTGGATACTGTTGTCATTTACCATTGCTCTTACACTGTTGAAGATGTCTTTTGGAGGTCTCTACTCATCCTCAAATGCCGCCTATTCCATTTGTGTCCAATCCAAATGTGAAGTACTCACCAGAGGAAATTGCCTCCTCTCTTGTCAGTCTTTGCAAATCCACAGCACAATCTCTGGTTCATCACTGGCTCACCCCAGGAATGCATTGCTGCTCTGATGCATTCAAGACACAAAGCGAGTCTATTTCTGGTGGTTTTTGCAGACAAACAGCATCAGTCCACGAAGAGCAAATCAATCCAAACAGCTGGGAGAATGTGCCAGGCATGCAGTCAACATCCAAGTACAACCAAATGCACAGACTCTCAATAGTAAATCATCCCTATGTCAACATTATGTCACATTTGTTGGCACATGCAACAGGTTTTTTGGTCAGTCATCGGGTTACAGAGCTTCTACAGTACAACTGATGACGAAAAGTTGACTTTTGAGATGGTAAAACCACATGATTAAACATCAAAACTACACGATCCCTGTAGGAAACATAACCCTTTTAACATATGTATGTGCTCACTCAAGCAAAATAAAAATCTTGGAATAATATAGAAATGAATGGAAAATCAGCCACAGAAACGTAAAATAATCTATTGCTTGCATACTCTTCTGATGAGTCTCCAGCTGCTCTGCTGTGCTCTGCTCCAGAAACATTGCAGGCCGCGTCTTTTGCCCAGGGTGCTGAGTGCTCAGAACGCTGGACTACGATGGTTATGAATTGAAAAGCGCTGCAAGGGTTAAAAAAAGCTAACTATGGACACAGGCCCTCAAGTTGCACTCACTCTGGTCGTATTTGAGCCAAAAAAGGAAATAATCTCAACGTAATCTTCCCACAATTAAGGAAAATAGATTTGCTGAAATAACTCCATGATGCAGATTCGTGCAAGTAAAAAGTCAAGCTTTGTCAGTTCTCTCCTTTAGAGGAAATCATCCATATTTCATTTTCAGAAGGAAGAATCAGTTGAGCTCAGATAGATTATCAAACTTATTTGAACAACTGATCCATTAGGTAACAATGTTTCAGCACTGAAAATACCATCTTAGTGGAATGTTTAGTCTAACTCAGGTGATAGGATTTACAGAAGCACGTCTTTATTATGTAGTTTCTTTAGAATGTATGTTAAAGTCTTTATAGAGTATGAAACCAATGAACACTGATGCCTCTTTAGGACATACAAAAGCAAACAAGACCAATTGAGACAAGGTTTTCAGTCTATCTATAATCACTTCAGTGTGTAAAATTGCTGCAGCAGAGTAGGTTTCAGACAATAGAGATTAAAAGCATGCTGAAGAACTTTGTTTACATTAAGACTCTCAGTGAGAGATTGTTAAAAGACTGCAGGATACAGATAATACTCCTGTGTGTTACTAAAGTGTATAAAGCCAAAAAAAACAGATGAAAACAGGGCCTTACTAAGTTCAAAAGGAGCAAGATTAGCTTACGAGCATGATGGACTCCATTGCATTTTCTTTTGGAAGTAAATCCTAGCAGATTTTCATTTCTGTGTTTTAATATTAAATCTTAAAGTGAACTTGGCTGTGTCGTGGTCATGTGTGTCTTTAAACAGTGTGACAACAGTGCAGACTGGAGAGTCAATGGTGCTGGATTTTACCACAGCCATCAGCACGGCTTTGGCCTGCTGAACGCGTGGAGACTCGTCAATGCTGCAAAGGTACACGTGTTACTACAAACAAGGGCGACTGCAGTGGTCTGCTTAAAATCAAGATTTATTGAATCTACTATCAGGGTCTAATACTTCTCCCTCTTTTCTTTTCAGGTTTGGGAGTCTGTGCCGTTTCTTGTGTCCTATCAGAGCTCGGTGATAAAGGAGGACGCATCCATCCCTAGTTATCCTGACCAGCTGACCCGCACTTGGAAAGGTAACTCTATCTCCTCCTTTCTGACTCTCAGCTCTGTGTTGGACAGCTGCTTGTCCAGTTTACATTCTGCACCACATAGCTCCCTCCCCCTCTGCCCAGCCTGCCTCCTCTTCAGCAAGCCTGCCTCTCCATATTTGGTAATGTTCTCCTTTTTGTCAGCTCCTGCGTCAGCAATGAAATACTGTGTGAGATTTTTCTTGTCGACCTCTAGTTATTTTAACCTTTCTTTCCTGAAATCTCTCTCTATTTAACAACTCTTAAGCTCATTTCTTTTTGATCTCTTTCATTGTCCACTGATTTGATCTGTTTGTTCTCTATAACATACGCTGTCTGTGACCTCACAAACTCTTCCTTCTACCTTGATCTGTATATTTTCCCTTTTTATGGCCTCTCTCAGTCAGGGCCGCAGCCTGAGACGAGTACATGTGTGGTCTATTGAAACATGAGGTTCTTAGGGAAGAGCAAACACTTTCTGAGCTAAAAAACTGATTTAAACTAATATGCAGTCCAGTTAGTTTTGCCAGTGATTAAGTTCAAGTTCACTTGCTACACTTTTCAGGGCTTTTTTTGCTCTTGTAGTTTTATGTTGTTTGCCTGCTGACTGTATCAGGAATGCATGTGATTAGCCGGATTAGAGGGTAAATTCTGATCCCTTTGTCACTGGCACCAGAATTACAAGTCAATTAAACAAATTATTAATATTTTTTTTATAATTTCAGGCCCAGTATTACCCTCTGTCAGAACTGCAATGCAGCGGCCACCACTAGTAGCCACTAGTTGTTCTTAAAGACTCCTGCCTTGCTGCCACAATGCCCTTTGCTCTGATATAAACCACTGTTAATTGCTATTGCACTGACAGCATCTCGTAAAACAGCCTGTTGTACAGAGGCTGTGTCAGATTAATCACACATAACTGAAGAGGAGAGTAACATAACAAAGAGGGAGAAGTCTGGGTGAGCTAGCGCTGCCAACGTTAGCCAAGTTCTTTAAACCGACTTTGCATCAATACCATATAAAGTTGGTTTACTGGTACTGTTGAGTCAAACTACAGATTTGTGGACTAGTAGCCTTAAATAAATGTAAAGAATAAATAAATCAGATGAATTATTAATATATTGAATATTTTAAGCTGTAAAATTCAAACTAATACAGTTAAATGTAGAGATAGGGTTAAAAACATCCTTAAAATTGAACAGTCATGGACATAGAACTCATGGTATGCATTTCCAGATGCATTTAAAAAATTAATACATTTAAATTTTCCTCAATTTTTATCATTTTTATTGTGAAACAATTAGATATGTAAATAATATATTTTTAGTAGCCATAATCAACCTGAAGGGAACATCCCCAGTGCAAGTGCACCTGGAACTTTTAAACTGATGCACAGGTAATGCTGGAGACAAGCAGCATTCAGGAGCTGATCAAATCCCTTCTGCTGAAAGTTTGTGCTGGAGGTGCTGAACTTTTAAGACTGTCACCTTCCTTTTGATGCTGCTACGGTACCAGCCTAGGCATGCATGAACTTTGTGTTTGTTTCTTTGGAAACTTAAAGATTGTTTGCAATCATGTGACAGCCATAAGGAATGGATGGAAACAGAGGAAATTTAGCTCCAAATGGACCTGTGCACTGCACTTATCAGAAAATTTATACATACATTGAGTATGATTCCTACACTTTAAAGAAAAGTGATTTTTTGCCACAGTTTGAATTATTTACCTGGTGTGGTAAAAGTCAATATCACAAATACTAAACCCTGCAGGCATCCTAGTGTCGTCCATCCTGATGAAGGGAAACAAAGGTCCTGAAAGGTCTTGTACCAAGCTAAGAGGCTAGCTGAGCCCCTTTAACAGAATTAACAGAAATTAACAGAATTAACAGAAAATCCCCATTTTGTCACAAACATTCTTTTAATTGAAAGGGGATTGTGTATGTCTAAAAACAGGACTTTAGAGGTGTTTTGAATTAGTTATTTTAAATCAAATTCCTGCTCGAAACCCAGAAAATCAGAGCATTGTACATGCATTTAAACTCCTCAAGTACCACCACAGGGGATTTTTTTCAAGAAGATAGCATTTGTATTGATGAAACCATCTCCACTAAATCCTTTTATTTCCTCTCCTCCTTGTTTAGTTCTGTCACTCATTTCCTTTTACCCTACGGATGTATGTTCTCTTCTTTCTTTATCGCCTTGTCTTCACCCTTAGCACTCAGTTTCTACTTGTCTCATATCCTGAAAGTCTCTCCCCACCCGTCACTACTCGTGTCCCCTGATGATCTGCCCTACTCTCCTTACTTGTGTTTACACTCCTTGCTCCCTCTTCACTTTGTGTCCCTCCCTGCCCCCAGGATTTGGGCGGCACTACATGGCCAGAGAGCACCACGGCTCATTAGTAGTCATAGCCCAGGAAATACCGAGAGTTTCAGTCAAGGGGAGGAAGGTGGTCAGACTGAATGATATCAATCTCAAGAACAAAAGAAATGGAGAAGTTTGATAGTGACTGATTTTCTTAAGAAGTGTTGATTCAGAATTTTTGCCAGAATTGTATCAGTCTTATACCAATGATAATAATAATAATAATAATGTAAGAGAAACACTCAAAACTAAGTTCAAAAACACCTGAAACCTTCCACAGGAAAATAGGTTAATTGGCAACAGGTGATAGCACCATGATTGGGTAAAAGGAGCACATTTTTTATTCACTTAATTCATGATGTCCCGACTTTTTCAGAACTGGAGTTTTTCATCTTAAGGAGTTTATTAACAGTTTTCAGTTGCTTTTAAATGAATCTCGAATGAGACACTGTTCAAACTGTCACGTAAACATTCACTCACTGAGCTGCTCTCTCTCTCCTTCAGTCTCATCAGCTGATCTGAAACAGTCAGGGATGGAGACCCTGGAGCACGTTGCCGTTACCGTGACAATAACCCACCCTTGCCGTGGCAACGTGGAGATTGTGCTGGTCTGCCCCAGTGGTATAACTTCAGTCATCGGGGCACGCCGTGCCGTTGACAGGTACAGACAAACACACATGGAAAGTCTAAAGACCATTATTAGATATTTTTTCTTAAAGCAACAGGAAAATAATCAGACGGTGTCTGCCCTCTCTAGGTGGCAGAAATAAAAATGATTCATCTTCCACATAATGCATAATGGATTTAGAATGATCACAGTTTGAGAACAATATTTAAAGGCTGTTTTTGTTTATTTGTTTTTTAAGGTTGAACAGTATATTTATTTTTCCAAATGAGTTTGTTGGCATTTATAATCTAACACCAGAAATAAAATGGCTAAAAACAGGGCATATGACTACCTGATTAGCAAAAAATTTCCAGGAAGCACGTCCCTGGATCTTCCAGAGTTGGTGCTACACCCCAGATATTTCCTAAATCTGGCACTGCCCCTTCTGCTACAAATCGATGTATAAACTATTACAATATGAAAGTATTCCAACATGAATCCTGAGTTTTTCTTTCCTCTCAATCTTTTGCACAGGGACCCTGCAGGCTACCAGGACTGGACTTTCTCAACTGTGCGCTGCTGGGGAGAGAAAGCTGAAGGCCTGTACATGCTCAAGATCTCAGACCACAGTAAGGCACCTTTCACTAACTCACACAACTGACAAATACTGTGAACACTGTCCCTGCATGCACTGATCGTCTTCTCTGCAACTGCAGAAGAACCATCAATGAAGAAGTGTGCTGCTATAGGAGTGTTAAAGCAGTGGGCGTTGACCCTGTACGGTTCTTCTATGACCTTCAACGAAGTCAAAGAAAGACAGAAGTAAGATTTCAAGAAGAATTTTAATGCTACCCTCAAGGAGCTGTTAGTTACTTTTTTCCTTGTACATTTAAGGGTTTTTGTGTATTTTTCCTTTTTCATTTTGTATTTCATGAAGAAAGAATGAAATGTGAATCAGAAATACTATATGACCTTTTTGCATGCAAATGTTGGCTTTACCATACCATGTAGAATGTTTTATGGCTCAGTAATGGGTTTTAATTGTCTTCATAACTTTCATTCTGATGGCTCATACTTAATAAAAGCAAGTGAATAGCTGGTAAACAACATTAAAGGTCTTGACTGGTCTAAAAGCTTGAAAAATGTGCTGTGTGTTGACTGGCTGTGCGCTGATTCACAGGTTGGTGGAAGAAGCTATGAGTGGAAAGTATCTGGACAGCAGCTTCTCTCTGCCCTGCCCACCAGGCCTGAACATCCCTCCAGAGATAGTCAACCCATTCACCTCCAACAGTCTGAAGGTAAACAGTGATGACCCAAAAACAGCACCTATTATATTTATCAAGCATTTAATCTATCAAAGTAATGTGAGTTTAATTATCAATTTCTCCCATTTTTTACACAAGAGAGGTGCATTAAATTGGAAGAACAGTAATTTGTTGGGGTTTGGCTTCTGCCCTTACTGCAAGCGTACTATTCAAAAGTAGGAAAAGGGCTAATTAAACATGGCTGTGTGCAGTAGAGCTGAATCATTTTGAAACTAGAATGGCCGTCTGAGGTGGCAGACCCACGCCTAAGCAGCGCCACCGAGGAACTCAGGCTCTCATTGATAACTATGGTGTTCAAAATTTGAAGTGCAAGAAAAAATGAATGGGTGCACGGATCATCACCAAAATCTAATCAACTCTTCCCTGTTACTATCCCAATATTCCCTGAAAGTTTGGTGAAGATCCGACTTTCCGTTCTCGAGTTATCTTGTATACATACAAACAAACAAAGATACGGAACCCTTTACATAACCCCCTGCCAATTTCATCGGTGTGGGTAAATAAATTGTAACTGCAGTAATTTGACTCATATTGCCAGTTGGATCCAAGTTGTTGCATTGAAAGGGATTATCATTTTTATGTTACTCTCATTTTAATTAAGAAAAACACACAAAAATAAGCGAAGTAGGAGTTTTTGCAAACTACGGATTACCACTGAAATATGAAGAAACAACAGCTTCATATTTACAAAAGTTCATTATTAATTCAGTTTCACATCTATCACTGATGAATCAGGCTGATGTATGCCTTCAGGCGCGGCTTCTTGTTCTTGAATTCAGGTCCATATAAATGTCAGGTTACTGATAAATGTCAGGAAACGAAATATCCATGGTCAACTGTGTCAGTATAGATCTCTGTCAATCCAAATCCCTATCCCTAATTTAAGAGGATTTAAGAGGAAGTGGGTGAAAACGGGAGAAAACTGACAGCTGTGTCGTGTGCTACATTGTCTCTGTAAACCACTGATCATCAACTGGAGGCCCGGGGGCCACCTCAGGCCCCCCACAGCTTCCCATCTGGCCCACAGAACATCATTGTATCTTGAAAATGTTTTTTCAGTATTCATAGCATGTTTTCATTTTTTTTAAAATCCCTATTAAAGGAACCCCCAAAATAAGGGAGATTAACACTTTTTTTTTAAAGTTTGATGAGTTTTACAAAAATCCACCTGTCCGCCATTATTAGTAAATAAGATGCATGATAACCCAGAAATATGTGGCTAAAATATCTTAACCGCCTCCTTGTGGTTGGCTTCAGCACACACCAGAATTCATGCTAAAGATTAAAAACAAGGAGCATTTCAAAGGAAATTAAATCATTTCAGTAGAATAAAATGTGCATTTATTTTTAGCTTAGTTGATGGTCCGGCCCCCACAGTGTCCACCAAGAAAAAACTGGCCCTTTTAAAAATGTAGTTGTTGACCTCTAATGTAAACCCTCTTTTGTATACGTAGCTCCGACCTTTCAGGACAGATAAGTAAGTTTGGCACCACTACGAAAGGGTGCCAGAAGTTTGACATTACAGGTCAGTTATTTGGGACCTTTCCAACGATTGATTATGGAAGCATAAATAAATGATTACCATGCTGTACGAACTAAACCAAACTGCTCAGTGGAAATAACTTTTAAGTATTTTAGTTGTAATAATCCTTCTCTTACTCTTTACCTTCTCCAGTTCCTGCTGTTGCTGGGCTGCTTCGCTCTTTTCTGGTCCCTCTACTACACACTGGAGGTCACATTCGCTCACCTGAACCTGCGAGGCCTTTTCTGCATAGGCAGGAGGCGTGGCACTCACCGGACCAAGCGAGGACACCGAGGGAGAGGACTAGAGGAGGCATTAGACGAGGAGGAGGATGGGGAGGAAGACGATGGGGACTCAGGAGTGGAGCTGCATGCGGTGCTGGACTCCGAGGCCAAAGTGTCACTTTTAAACGGAGAGCAGACGGCAACATAGCACTGAGCCAGACTATTGTGCTCTCCGGGCATCTCAGGCTTGAACCCACTAGTCCCGATACTCACAGTCTGCCATACTGCCTCTGGCCCCGCCTACTACTGAGCGACACTCAGCCGAACCACTACCCTGATGACAATACAGATAACATTTTATTTGGAGACTAATGAACTACATGACCTCTTACTTTCTACTGGGCAGTCATATTTTATTTATTAATTCCAATGTTTGAGATTTTACTGCAGCTTGTACGTGTTGCATTATGTTAAAATCTACAGACAAGAAACTTTTAGTCTAAAAACTGATGCAGCCACAGTGGCCTATGACCAGGTTTTAATCACAGCAGAGAGGTTATGTCCATTTTATGCAGGTCTTGAACACTGATATGCACTACCAACACACATTATAGCTGTTTACATGAGACAGCACTGATCTGTAAACAGAGACGTCAGTCTGCAGCATCATTTACAGACTTCACTGGTAAACTGAGTTACATAAGGACATGATAAAAACACATTTTTCTTTTCACTCCACCTAAGTGCATAACTGAGACACTCCCCCTCCTTATGAGCCCCCTCTTCCTCTCTTTCAGATGCTTTTTTATTTAGTTTCTTTATTTTCTTTAATGAAAAACCAAACCGAAACACTAAACTTTAGGACAACATGTAGTAATGCTGCTCAGACTTCTTTATGTTGAAAGCCTCTCAGACACGACTTCACACCAATAGTTTTCTATCACTCCAGTCTGTTGCAAATTGTATTATTTTGCAGGAAGTTTTATAAAAATTTGCTGACTACTATAGTTAAGTAATGATCAGATGCATCAAAAACCTCATATAACTTGAGAAGGAATTAACAGGGATGCACAATATTGGATTTTTGGCGATATCCAATATGCAGATATTTACTAACTAATTTAAGCAAAAAACAGTATCAATACTGATATATAAACGTAGTTCAGACCTTATACTTCAGTCCTTAAAACATACTAAAGAGTTACTAAACCCCAGTGTTTCAGCTGAGGTGCCTCAACTCTGGAATTTCAACAAATACCCTGAGAATGTAATGAAAAAGGTCTTGAGGGAGGGGGGCTAAGGCAAGTCCACTCCCACCTTCCTACTGTCCCTATTCAGCCACAACATCATTCACTCCATGCCGCTCCTTGGATTTGATCTTTAGCCAGAGGAGAAGCAGTTTTTTATGTTGTTGAGCACATTTTTAGAAAAACATGATTTATATGCAATTTCTGTCAACAGCTCTACATTCCCTAAAATCCTACAGTGGGACAGCAATTTCTCTGATTGGTTCGTCCCACCTTTACACACCAAACATCTGCATTATGTCCAATTCAAACCTCCAGTTTTTACATATAGCAGCTTGGCTGCAATCCGCCAGTGAATTGCACTGTGGATCAGATTGCCTCCTATCTAGTCAGTTCCACTGCTGTCGTCCAGTCTGGCTCTGGTACATCCCTGTAGTGCTGATTCGCGAGGCTTCGTTGGAGATGGCTGCCAGTCTAATTTTTCCGCGTTAGCCACTGCAAAACCACAAACATCCACATTGAGCAGATTGATCCAGACAGCCAGAAAATCATGAAAAGTATCCAGTCAACTTCAAAGTACAACATGATGCACTGACTTCTGATTTTAAATAATCAATATATCAATATTTTGGCTCATACTTCAGCTCAAGCAAAGGGTCATTAAGAGGTCAGTAGGTCACAGAGCTGCAACAGCACCATTGACAAGGAAAAGTTACATTTTGAGGTGTAATGAAACAGAGTATTTCACATGAAACCTTAGATTCTTTATAGCAAACATTAACCTTTTAACTTCATAATGTACTCAACCATGACAGAAGCAATAAATCATGGAATCATGACAAAATGAACAGCAAGTCAACCCCAAAAAGGTGAAATAATCTGCAGTTGACATAATATCCCTGCATGAATTGTTGTGCATCGTTCAAGGCATGATTCCAGTCTGTCAGGTCGCTCACCTTTGGTCAGAGCAAAACTGCGGTGCAGCTGCTGTATGTGGAATTACAGGTCAAGCTACTACTGAATTTAATGATGGGGGGGGGTTGTTTTGTTTTTCTACAAAAGACAGTTTAAATGGTGAAATGACTATAACTGGTCATGTAGAAGACACAAGCAAGTTTATAGTGACCTTGTTTCAAAGCAGGGAGTTATTCATGACTTCATGCAGCAGCACTACATTACCTACAATGTGAAGTGCCCTGTAGTGTCATAGATCACAGAGATGTCCCTGGGGGTTTAGTTACTCTTTAACATTTAAGGATGAACAAAGAAATAAAGTTCAGTCCTTTTAACATACATGAAGGTTTAATAGTGAGGATGAAAAAGAAAAAAGATGTCAGCTGACTTCAGTCTGTTAGTCCTGCCTAAAATGCCACAAACCCATTTATACATATGGCTGATATCATTTGTATATATCTGCAGGAATTTGCATTTCTGCCAATCCTGAAAATGGAATTTTTAAGCTCATATCTGTGAAACTGATATCATACCGGTAATATTGTGCATCCCAAGGTATTAACAAAAGTTTTTAGAAAATGATAAGACTGTTTTGATTGTGCCTGATTGTAGGGAGTGCTGCAGCACTCTCCAGACCTTTTCCTCAATAGCCCTACCAGTTCCTCAAACCATGTGGTGGTAGGTTACAGTTTAGATCCAAGGTTCCCAAACTTTTTATCCTGTAACCCCGTATAATGTCACACACACTTAAATTGTGCCCTTGGTATTAGATTTCAAATAGTATATATATTTTTTCCAATAATGGCTAAGATATACTGCTTGAAATGATTTAAATTGTTCCTCTGTTTTTGGAAGATATCGGACAGCCACCATTTCACCAATCCATGTTCCAGCAACCACTGTAACTAGACTGTGGAGGGTAGCATTTATCCTTACCTGCTTTCTCCGTGAATGTGGCCTTGTTTGAAAATCTGCTTATGCATTCGCAGTCATGTGTATAAGTTTTAGGCATGTAGGCCACTTAGGATTCATCACAGAGCTGATGTGCCACAACCTAGGCTGGAGTAGAAGGGGGTGGGCGGGTAGAGACTAGCCCGATACAAGTCTACACGTGTGTCAATCGGCAGCCAAGGTCAAGCTTGACGGCATTTCTTTGGTCCAAGGATTTTCACCCCTTGAGATTGCCAGCAGTTTTCGGGTTGTTGTGGCATCTACAGCAGGATCAGGAGCTATTGGCAACCCTACTATCCGCTTTGATGGTACCCTAGGCCATGCTTACTCGCCACTTCCAGCCCTGACTCTGCCCTAGCGATATGGACTGTTATTTTCTCAACAGAATAATTTCCCTTGCCCTTGGCAATATACAAAGACATCCAGAGCATGACCAGGGTTGTGTCAATCCTCCATCCTGCCTGATGGTGCCCTTGGGAGAGTTCTCGCGCCATTACAGGCCTTACGTCAACCTAAATTTTTGGCCCAAACATGCCTGAAAGTTCTGCACAATACTGTATGTCCCGTCAATGTGTGACTGCCTGCATGTTGTTATACACCAATTCATCTGACAAACATTTCATAAGAAGAGAAATTATCAATTAAATCATCCAAAGTGAGGACAACGACCAGCTTTGGGTTGCACCAGCTATGCATAAGTTCAAGCCTAGTCCTGAACTTATGCAGAGCTTAGCTCTGCTGAAATTTAAGGTGTAGAAACAGTGGAGATAGTTTAAATGTAGGCTTAAGTTATAACTTAAATTGTACACCTACCTCCTACTAGGTCTAAAGTCCAGCAGTGGCCATTTTCCATGAGCGGAGATCATTTCCACCATCCATCGATAAATTATCGTATGATATTGACAATTTCACCCCTCAATGTGTGTTGTTTTTTAAACTGGCTCTAGGTTTATGGTGTTGGCTCTGGTCCTATTATTTATAGTCCCTGGACTAGGCAAAATGTCCTAATTTGTATATCTGCACTTAAGCCGCTGTATGAGCTCTACTAGTTCAGATGAACCTTAAATCTCTGTGGTACAACCAAAAAGTGGCCCAACTTAAATGACAACTTGACTAGTTGTAAAGTCAGGTTTAGTGTGGACGCCGTAACTGAAGACATAACTCACTCATAGCTGGTGCAACAGGCTGCAGACCTGCAGTTTGAGGGCAGGTTTACACTTTCTATTAGGATTAGGCCTCAGATAGAGAAAGGGTCAGGTATGAATGGAGAGCCTTCTAAAGTGGCTTCAATGTATTATCACTGACATGATTGAAATAATGAGTATTAATACAGACAGTCTGGGTATTACTGTGTACCTGACAAAGAACTGAGGTCAGAGTCTAATAGGACGTGTTCACAGACACCTGTTGGGCAGGAAAAGATCATAAACTTGTGCACTAGGAAAAGGTTTGAATCCGCTGTTTGTGTGAGCTTGTACACTCCTTAGTGTGTGTGAAATCAGTGTGTGATGTGATGTGTGAGTGTGCTCAAATATACGAGGTCTTCCATAAAAAAAAGTGCCCTCAAATGGAAGAAAGGCGCTGGTGTATTTTAGGGAAAAGATTTTATTTTTTCTGAGGTGTTATTTTTTATTCTGCATTTTATTTTTTAAGTCTGGGGTTTCTTAATCATCTGAGGGTTTTCAACCAACTACTGGTAAAAACTTGAAGTGGGATTTTCAAGTGTGGTACTTGTATTTTTATATGAAGTGTAATATATACACCAAGTGTTCCTGCTGTACAGATATATTCTGTGTTTAATGATTTCTATAAAGTGTTTTTAAGAATGTATTTAAGAGTTCTATTTTTATGTAAACGAGTGTTTGGGGTGAATTTGGAAACTGTGTTTTGCTGTGCAAGTCACAGGTGATCTGAATGGTAATAAAACTGTTGTATGAAAATTAAAGTGTCTGTTGGGTATAGGGCCATATTTTTGTAGTGAAAAATGATACTAGAGCCCTGCGCAGGGAAATTAGGCAAATTTGCATGCAAAGCCCCCCCCCCCCAATAACTGCATAATGGCTCAGTGTCTCTGCACACCAGTGCCATGATTGGGCTACAACATAATAAGGGGAGTAGTAAAGCTGTGCCTTTTGACTCTTGACACAGTTTTAGAGCATGCACTTTATTGTAAAGCTTTAAAAAAAATATCACACCTTGGCTGCACAGAGAAGGACACATATGCAAACATGTTTACACAGCACCACCAACTACACAGCAAATAAACCGTGATTTCTAGCACCAACGTGTGACATATCTCCTGTGCTTTTGTTTAATATGAGCAAGGAGAAGGGCTTTTAAAAGAGCTTACTTTAGTCGGGGATCATGGAGCAGACATATCATCACATCCAGTTTCCTTGAGGTTGTGTTTCAACAAAGCCAAGTTATTTTCCAGCTCTGTCACTTTCTCTCTCAGTCATGAAGAAAAACCAGACTCACGAGCCCAGTGTACGGTAGTTTCTGTGTGTTTGAGAGCAAAAGCTGTCTCCTCTTTGGCATTCTGGCTGAGTAGGTGTGTGTAACACCGTGGAAGTGAGGCATGATGTAATCCTGCTCATGCATGCTCAGCTCTTCTCAGTGTCTTTCCCATACACTAAGAGTTTTGGATGTAAATTCTGAACTTGTTCAATATTTCTGATCCCAAGTCAGAGCAGCTTGAATTGTCTCTCAAACTGGTTGGCAAGGGAAAAATCACTCAGGAAAATCTGCTAAGATAATCTTTAGAATCATCTGATAATCAGGCCTTTGCTGACGTAAGGGCATAAGGTCCAAAATCAGTACAATTGTAAAGTGGTATGCACCTGACATCAGTTGCCCAGTGACTAAATTTGGCTTTTGTATCCTGTCAGTGGTGGCCACTGTATCATAAGTGTTCTCCCAATCTATTAGTCAGAAATGTAAAAATTAAAGCACTGTATAGCTCAGTGGTTCTCAAATGATGTGGCAAGTCACTTACCATGAGGTAACTCTAAGTGTGCCTTGGGAATTTGTACCACAATACATTATTACTACAACTTTATGTCCAACTTTAAAACAAGTGCAATAACCAGGCCTGCCCACAGATTTGGCTGGGCCCCTGAAAAAAGCCCCAGAGTACGACGGAGTATTAGGGCCACACGAAGAGAAAAAAAAAAAAGATTTTTTTTTTTAATTTATGAGAATTAATTCATAATATTATGAGAATAAAGTCATAATATTATGAGAAAAAAGTCATCATATTATGAGAATAAAGTCGTAATATTACGAGAAAAAAGTCCTAATATTACGAGAATAAAATATTACAAGAAAGACAGTCTGCCACGGCGCCTCAGATCTATGACGGAGTATTGTCCTGATTCTGATAATAATTTGATGCTGATGTGCCAAAAGATGAAGTATTTCCTTATTTGTGAAACCGATACTAATAGCTTCACAAGATGCTCAACATTGCTCATTTTAACTAAGGCGGCACCCCAGCAGACTTTCTTTCTTGTAATATTTCATTCTCATAATATTAAAACTTTTTTCTCATAATATTACAACTTCATTCTCGTAATATTATGATTTTTTTTCTCATAATATTATGAATTTATTCTCGTAATATTACAGGTTTTTTTTTTCGTAATATTATGACTTTATTCCCTTAATTTCAAAAATCAAAATGTGAATTATTGCATTGCATTAATTAATATGATATAATTAATATTTAATTAATAATATAATTAACATTAATATAGCATTGGTGCTAGCATCCTGGCTAACAGTTTCCTCATTTTTAACCAAAAAGCATGGCAAGCTATTATTGGGTTTAGGTGTTGAAATAATTTATTTATGCTACATTTAACCAAGGTAACCACCTTTTCTGCACTTTTTGACACATCTTTTGACACCTTAAACCCATTTTTGACCTTTTTGGTATTTTTGCCACTTTTTTAGCTACTTTTGACCCATTTTTTGTCACAATTTTGGAACTTTTTTTGCCACTTTAAACATGTTTTTTCAACACCATTTTGCCACTTTTGCTATAGTTTGGCATTTTTTTTATCACTGCTTTCAACTTTCAACCCCTTTTTACCACCTTTTTGTAACTTTTAACCCATTTTGCCACTTTTTTCAATTTTCACCAGATTTTGCCTCTTTTTTTTGGCGACATTTTGGCCAACCTTTGCCAACCTTTTTTCATGACTTTTGACCCCTTTTTACCACCTTTTTGCAACTCTAACCCTTTTTGACACTTCCAAACCATTTTTGCCCCTTTTAACCCATTGTGTGGCCACTTTTTGCCCAATTGTGGCACATTTTTTAAATCATTTTTAACCCTCTTTGCCATCTTTTTACCATTTTTGTCATTGTTTCATTTCTTTTTGCCCAGTTTTGCCACCATTTTTTAAAAAGCTCACCTTAACCCATTTTTGCCCTTTTTTTTTTCCCACTGTTTGGGCACTTTTTGCCCAAATTTGCCCCATTGAAAAATATATTCAATAATTTTCAACTCATTTTTGCCATTTTTTGACCATATTTTGGCACTTTTTTCCCAAATTTGCCACATCAACCTATTTATTACAATACAATACAATACATTAATAACTTTATTCACCCCCAAGGGGAAATTAACTTGTGTGGAGTCTCATGTAGTCATCTGTTTATAGCAGAATTATAGAGTCTGATTGCTGAGCGTATAAAAGATCTTCTATATCTTTCCGTCCTGCAGCGAAGAGAGAGGAGCTGTCCACCGTTGTTGTTTTTTTGGTCATTTAAGGTGATATGAAGCGGATGATCCATGTTCCCCTGAATGGCCTCTACCTTCTTCAGTGTGCATCTCTCCACCTCATCCTCCAATGAGTTCAACTTGATTCCAACCACGGAGCCAGTTTTTTTCACCAGTCTGGTCAGACGTCTTGCATCCTTGTGTTTTACACTGCCTCCCCAGCTGACTGCAGCATAAAACAGAACACCTGCCACCACGGACTGATAAAACATCTGCAGCATCTTACTGCAGATGTCTATTGATCTGAGTCTCCTCAGGCAAAAGAGGCAGCTCTGCCCCTTTGGTAAATGAAGTCTACATTTTTTATTATTATTTATATATATATATTCATGTTTATATTATATTTATTATTGTCTCCTTTTATGCAACTATTCAGTTCTTCTCAATTAAAATTGTCTCAGTATCTTCTAATATATTTGCTGGCATCCTGATATTTGTGTACATTATGGGCTAGCTATGAAGTTGAAATTACTTCCCTAATCATTTAAGAATACTGTTAACCAATAAAAATGTTGTTCTATTTGAATGGGATTGCATAGTTAAGGAAGCTATATTGTACCAAAAGATAAACAAATAAAACTATTTTTTGTTGTTTGATAAGAGTGTCTATAATTCAGGTTAAATATATTAGTTATCACAGTTTCCCCAGTTGGCTGGGGCCCAGAAAGCTCTCCTCTTTTTACCCCCTTATGGGTACCCTTGGCTGTAACATTATATAAAAAGTCTATTTTGTATGGATATGAATACGGTGTACCTTAAGATTTTGACAACTTTAGGTGTGCTTTGGGCGAAAAAAGTTTGAAAACCACTCATATAGCTGATTTAAAGTCATAAATGTCAAACATAATCCAGTACTGCTGAGTGTAAAGACCCTTAATTGTGTCTGTCCACAAGTGAACTGATGCAAAAACTCCAGATGTGTCATTTTAACACCATTTTGCTCAGTCTCTGGGTGATGTACAACAGTTGGAAGAAAAAAATGATTGGTTTTTAAAATGGTTAGTAAAACACAAATCCAAAGTATATATCACAAACCCACATTTTTCAGTGTCTCGGAGTCATAAAGTCAATTCAGAGAGGTATTCAAGGTATTATTTAATAAGAAAATGTACAAAAAATATAGGTGCTGATACAGCAGGCAAAGCATTGTGGGGAGTGGTTGACGAAACCTGCCAGATTAAACTGGTCTGGTGTATCTTTTGCCTAATTTGAATACTGTTTCTAAAGCAGGAACAGCTCAACGTTGGCACATGATCATGTTGGTGTTTTAACCTCCAATTCAATGCATTAGTCATTTAATAGTTCTATATTAAGACTATGAAATTCTGTTGTACTGGAAACTACATGGAAAGGACCAAGCATCGTGAGTTCTGATCTGAGCTGTGAAAACATCTAGATGAAATGTTTGGGGTGAGGATGAGGAGGTTGGGGGCACATGTAAAGAGGGAATGATGGAAGGGGAGGTGAAGTGAACTGGTTTGAAGCTTACAGGCTCTATGAAGGTGTAAGGGGTGGATGGGGGAGTTGGGTATGTGCTGCACAATGATTTTACAGGATCTGTCGGGGTCTGCCGTAACTCATGCCCTCCTGACTGGCTCCTTTATTGGACCCCATCTGTAGACCAATCACATTTTTGCCTGCTTTCAGCTGGTCATCGGAGAATTCTCGCTTGTTCTCCTGTGCTTTCCTGCAACACATCAATACACATCCCATTTAGTGAGCCAAACCAAATCAGTGTTTCCTGATGATACTTCAGACCCTGTTTTGTGTATCAGACTCACTTGAAGAACCAGTTAGGGTCTCCATTGTATGTGCCTTCATCCTTGGTGATGGCCAAGCTTCCTAGAGCTGACAGAGTCCTCTGAACTGCTGCTAGGTCCTTACCTGTACCCAGTCACACATAAAACAAGGATTATTACAATGAGGACGAGTCACAAAACATTAATAGCCAAGATTTTTTAACCCTGACTAATCAAAGATTTAAATAAATCTTTGATCAGTTGATAAATGCACTACAGGAGGTTAAAAGTAGGCCTGTTAATATAAATGCGTTAATGCTCATGATTAATTTTCAGGCAGCATCACTGTTGTCACATCTGAGGGATCTCCACGTACAGATTTCATCAGATTGTTTTTAATTTTTTTTTTGTTTTTGTTTTGTTTTGTTTTTATTCTAGACAAGATGAAGATCTAAAGTTGTGCAAACTGTGTGCTCATGATAGGGCGGGGGTGTGAGTGGGGTCCAAAGACCTTTTTCTGTTTATGTTTAAGTGTGCCACCTCAAAGGCTTTTGATTCTTGATCTGCATATGGATCATCACCAGACCTACAAAAAAATCTCTTGATATTTGCTGGGATGCGAGGGCCCTTCAGTGCCGCTTGCAGCCCTAGTTTCATGGACAGGTCATATTTAAGGATGTTCCTAAGTGTCTATTTCCCTGTTTGGCTAAATGCTCATTTAAATTTCATTTAACTGACTAGTCTAAAGAGGAGAAAATCCCTAGAAAACAGTCAAATTCCTCACAGGGCTATTGTGTCAGTGGGTGTGATGTTAGTCTGATATACTCTCTACAGTGTGGCTAACATTAAAAGCTAGCCTTCATTCATCTTTACAAACCAACACTGTGCTTTGATATGTGGCCTTTTTTCACTTTGGGTGAGTACTTCAACCCTTGGCAGCCTACATATCACTTTATTTCCATTTACTACTTTAAAAAACTGTCATAAAATGCTGTTCCTGCTGCACGCTAATTGCTAAGCCACCACCAGCTTATCATATTAACATCCAGTTATGTGCCAGACAGGAAGCGGCTATTAACTGAAGCTACAGCGGTCTCTAGAGGCGGGAGGTTCATTACAGTTTAAAAGAGCATTATAGACTGGGATTTCAAGCCAGTGTGTATAAAAATGATAGGTAATTAGTTTAACCAACTCGTAAATCCCATGCTGACTTATTTGAAAAATGAATTTAACCATTTTACTGATTAACCACGCAGTCAAGTCATATTTAACTGTGAAAGCCCTTTGGGTATCAAAAGTAGCTACTCAGTGCTTTAAGTAAATTTTAAATGACTTACTTTTTGCTTTTACTTGAGTAGATTTATAGAACAATGCTTTTTCTTCTACTCAAGTAAATCTTATCCAGAGTAACAGTACTTTTACTTGAGTACAATAGTCTGGTACTTTTTCCACCTCTGAATATAAGTCATATAGATTTTTGTCAAACTAGGAGTTTGTCAAGATAGATCTTTATGCTGTTTAATGCCCTAACAAACCAAGTTTAATATATCTGAGGTAACTGAAAAATAGGGATTATCAAAACTGTCTAACCTTCCCAAAGGTCCACTGTCTGGAACATGTCCGTCTTGGTGACTCCATACTGCTCTGCAGCGTTGAGGAACTGTGAGATCTGCTCCATCTGTTTGAAGGCCATGGTTGAGCTCTGGATCTTCTTCACAGGTTTGTTTCCAGCATTCAGACTGTTAATGAGCTCGCTCAGAACCTGGGGAGAAGACACAGAACAGGCAGAACGAGAGAAGAGGCATTTAAAAAAAATCAACTAACCTTAGTCAGTAACAGTAACTCAAACAGATGTGTCGCACTCACACATCCATCTTTCAGCCAAGCCTGGAATCCCATTTTGCCCGCCTCTGGCCTCCCCACACCGGAGCCACACTGACGGCTGATCCACTCCACCAGGATCAGCTCCAGCTCGGGGTCGTACTTGCTGTCGATCTTATCCTGAACCTGTCGGCTCATGCCGTAGGATGGACCTTTGTTAGCCATGCCGACTCCCTAAAAGAAAGGGGAGACATTGAGCAGGAGAGACAGAAATGAAGCATGGAAGAAACAGAAAAAGAAACCTGTAATTTTTTTACATGTTCTAACTGAAAGACAGAGGCTCCCTTGTATCACCCACCATGACAGCTAAAGGTTGATCAGGGTTAGTTTGGGGAATAAAAACCCTTTTGCTACTTGTCTGCACAATCATGCATGAAATACTTCAAAAATGTAGATTTAGACAGTAATAAAACATATATAAAACACAACAAAATTAACATCGATGACATGCATTTAAAAAGCGTGTACATAAGCAAACGTTTCCAGCGCTCACTTGAATATCATCCCAAGAAAAACAGCCCTGACAGCATCATGTCTCCTAGTGCACACCATTTAGCCCTATAAGGACTTGTGTCACTGCGTCCAAGGCTAAGTGGTGTACAATGGGAGCTCTGTTCCAGCAAGCTCATATTTTGCATATTTTCATTTAAACACACTCAGACACACACACACACTCTCTCTCTCCGTTCTGTCAACACATCGCCTCATATCACTGCCAGCACTTTTTTTTTTAAACTTTTGCTTCTGTACTGCCTTGTGGCCAACAGCCAAGTGTCAAAAACCCAAAACAAAGTGCCGTCTGCACCATCCGACCTTTGTTGCCATGTTGATGTCAGGTCACTTCAACTTCCTGTTCCTGGGGAGGTTTAAAGGTTTAAATGTTAAAGGTTTAAAACTGCAGAGGTTGATTGGAGGATGATGATCATCTCTGGCACTGGAGAGAGAATGATGTCACCATGATAAATAATAAAGTTAGATGTTAGTGAACACATGTTTCCATTAGTCGATGACTGAGTTGAACATATGGGCATCTTTGAAGACACAATAAGTTATAAGAGAAGGCCTCTTTTGTCATCACTGGAAAATTGGTCCACATAACAGGTGCAACAACACCATGCGCAGTCTTAATCCATTCAGTCCTATGTGTTTTTAAATGGATCCAATTTTGAGATAAGGTTATACAATCTAAGATATGTATAGACAGGAGACAAGCAAGGCAAGGTGTACCAATGAATGCTCTGCAAACAAACTGTATTCTGCTGCTTTCTGAGTAGAACAATACTCACAATGATTGGTACGAAATCTTTCACCCATGATTAAGCAAAGAGCACAGGGGCTTGACTATATACCATATACCATTGGTTGATATACCAATAATACATTGGGAAAACTCTGTGTTAAAAGTGCAGTTTCAGAGCAAGGGAGAAAGAGAGAGAGAGAGCGATGACATAAGCACAACATAAGATTGTTTTTCTTTCCTTATATGTGGCAATTTCCAAAGAAAAAAAAATCAAACTCAGTGTGCAAAGCCTTGGTGCTAACACTACTTTAAAACAGCTACCAAATTTACATGGCAATCATCTAGGTCATGGTTATCCAAAGCCTGATCTAAAGGGGCAACTGGACTTGGTTCTTAACGACGTTTAGCCTCTGGAAGAGTTTTCCACAGACCAGTTAAAAGAAGGCCAAAACGAACCATGAGTTGGACCCTAGTGGCAACTAACCTTACAAAGCTGATGAGTGGCCAGATTTCATGTCTGTCATCAGGCTGGTGGGTAGCTATGGGCAGGGTTTAGTTGTACCGCAAGTCAGTTATCAGTAGCTGCTGCCAGTGAGGCATTGTCGCTCAGATTTAGCTGTTGCAGTTTGTCAGAACTAGATAACATTTTTTTTAACTAGAAAAGCGTTAGGAGAGCGCAGAGCTCCACCATTAGCCTTGTCTCCCAGTAGTACAGAATCCTTTTAAAAATTCCTGGATCCAGACGGTGATCCGGATCACTCCCAAAATCTAATCAGTTCTTTCTTATGCCATTTTTGACATTTCCTGAAAGTTTCATCAAAAATCCGTCTCTAAGTTTTTGAGTTATGTTGCTAACAAACAAACTAACAAACTAACAAACCCTCCTGAACACATAACCTCCTTGGCGGGGGTAAAAAGTGATAGTGAACAATGTAGGAGTTATTCCCAAGGGCGTGAATGCCTACTACATCATATGTTTTGTGACTCTGATAGGCCAGTTTGGAAGTGACAGGTCGCTTGTCCAATTACACCAAGATTTCTTCAAAGCCTCCCCTGCCCCACCCCACCACCACCACCAACACTGTCTGTGGGTGGTTGCCCAGGTGGATGTGAAGTATATGCCATGCAATGGATATATGAAAGTCTGTCTGGTGTGCCAGGTTAAGTGACAACATCCAGTGTTGAAAGCTGAAGCTGCAATTCCTCAAATGTCCACTTGAGGCCGGCTGCAAAATCAAGAGAGTCCCCATTTGGTCTCATTCTAAAATGCTCATTTTTACTGAGGAAATAAACATGTTTATAACCTAGTTTCAAACATAAACTTGGCATCAATAGCTAATTTCTTTACTCATTCACAGTTCGAGGGTTGCCTTTTCAAGGAACTTATCCACTTTTAGTAATTTAGCCATAAGAATTGTCTATAAATTTGCACAACTAGGGAATGGCTGAGTTGACTGACCTTTGAAGGCACACATCAGCTTGATCTCTTTGCCTGTTTCTAAAGTAATAGAAAGTTAGTTGGAGAACACATGTCCAATATGGTGACCACTGTGCTTTGGCTTCAAAATGCATCCTTAGAAACCAGTGACTGACATCACTGAGACTTTGTCCATGTTTCATAAAATCCAAAGTTGTACCATGAGTGGTCTTTTTGACTTTATGGTAAAGTTTAGATGTAGCATTGACCTTCATTTGCCAGTCAAACTACTTCTTCAGTAGGTGATTTTGTTTTTATGGTAGACATACAGTACAAGTTTAAGGAGGATGCCTTTGTAACTCTGCTGATTCACTGTTGATGTGAACTAGTCTGCAAAATGTTCATTCTTGCAGCCAGGTCTGACTTTTAAAAAGATATTTTGTTTCTCCACTGGTATACTTTAGATGTAAACATATAGATAATTCAGGAGTTAATAGTATTTGAATATTTATTGACCTTTAGTAGTGCTAGATTAAGAATTTCACTCCCTTTCGCACCACGCCAGTCATTCAGATTTCATTTTACAAACTCACCAACAGCCTTAATGGATTTATGCCCAGCATCTGCAGAGTGTTACCACCAGCCATGTTTAATACTTCTCTTCCCTGCGGTGCTTTTCCAAACCACAAGAAATCAAACATACATGCTGGGCAACATGCTCACTTACACACCACCACATGTTCAAGCTATATTTTATCCTCCTCTGCCTGCCTTTCCTTCCATCTGATAAATGCACACAAAAATTCACTCTTACCCCTTATTACTCCAGCTGACATGAGTCATCAAACATTATTACCGCACAATAATGCTAGTCTGGTATGCTGGTAAAGCTCTTTTTTTCCATTGGCTTCTAAATCCTAACCTCAAAAAAGCACTCGCTGCACCACAACTGCAAATAACACAATTATGCTCACTGTAGGGGAAAAAATTGAATTGCACTGATTACATTGTGCACCAATGAAGAGAAACATCTTCTTAGTAGTAGTTTGTATCCATCCATGGGACAGCAACCTTTTTTCACAATGTATTTTAGGCACTAAATAAATCTGTTAAGGTCTGGTCTCTAGTTTTGATTTTTATAGAGATCTGTTGTAATTCAGGGGACCAGGCCTGAGTCCAAGAGATCCAGACAATCTTCTAACATCTGTGCTGTTTCACTGTCTCTTCTAAGCTGTTGACTTCCCTAAAGGTATAATATGCAGTATTTTAAACATTAATTTATCCTTTTAATATGCCGTTGAGTTATGATATCTGAATATAACATTGCAAAGCTGATGGATTGGCCAGGTACCATGTCCTGACCAATCAGCATTATTTAAAAAGAATGAGGCGGTAGCTACTGTTGCTGTTAAGTCATAGCCCAGGTGTAGCTATAGTGGCAGTTTTTAGGGACTGGACAGCATTTCTTAAGTAAAAGAATGAGTATGAGATTCATAGAACTGGCTCCACTGATAGAAAACAGTGATAGTGGCTGCATGTCGAGTCCATGCTATGTAGCTTACTCCCCAGAGCTTCACATGCTCACCATAAGTCCTGATTGGCCTGTGAAAGTCCAATCACCCTTCAAGTTTTTTAAAAGGTTCTGCTCTTCCCAAACACCAACTATGGATTTTCTGCCCAGATGGATGTGAATATATCCAACGCAATGGATATTTGAAACAGTGCATCAGGTGTGTCAGGTTATTCCTAATAGAGATCATCATCGAATTCCCTGTGGGTTTGTTGTTCTCAGCTCTGAGTTCACACTGACTGGATGGTGCTTCCCTCAGCTTAGTAATGTGTCACTCAGAGGCTCAAATATGTTTAATTCATGTTGTTTCCACTCTTTATCGAGTCTTTAGCCCTGCTAACACTTGAGGAATGAGAGGTAACTTAAGGAGAACCAACAGACTTCCCAAAGTAATTTGTCTCTGTCAAAAATACACCAATAATTAGAACCAAATAAACTTTGTCTGAGTAAGAAGTCTGAGTGACCTGAGGCACAAGAACTTGCTGATTTTGTCCTATGTATGTTTAATCAATTTTATTTCCTCCCTACTTTATTTAAACAGATAAATGCAATACTACTGAAGATTTTTTTTTTGTGAAGATAGGAGAAAAGAAGGTCTAACCTGACACGCCGGATGGATTTGTTTCACACAGCCATCTGGAAAACCTTCAATACTAAGTGGCTGGGAAAGGGCAAAGGCTTTGAAAAAACTCAGAGGGTGATTGGATGAACGTTCTGTCACATCTCTACGGGCCAATCAGAGCAACAAAACACATGACGTAGCCGCGACCGAGGTGTCCATGCGCAGCTACCGAGGAATAACACGCACCTCGGTGACTGTATCCATCTGCTTTGCAAGGTAAAAAAAAAGTCTGTTTTGGCAGTGATTTCATTCGTCACCTATCCTGTGGTTTCAGACGTTAAAAACTACCATAGAAATATACCATTACCACCTCTAGCTTATATAACAAGTTGACCACTTTATGTCCAAATTTACCATTTGTTGGCTTCTTGTTTATAACTTTCTGACCATGTGTTTAGCCGTATGACTGTTGGCTTAAATTAACTATAAGACTGCTGACCAAAAAGCTCAAAACATAGTTGAATCTGGCTGGTCAGTTTTGGTTTGCTTTGCTTTGTAGACCATAAAGAAGCATTACCATTAACACTAATCTGTTTCAACTCCAAAAATCTCAACATTTGTTCCTACAAGCCCTCAAAGCCTCACTGGATTAAGATTATTATATTATGGCGCCCACAGGGAATTTTAGATGGACTGAAATTAATTTTAATGCCTCCATATGACAATGGAAAACAAGAGCATCAGTGACATGACTGATACTTAGTTTTTTATGCATGACTACAGAAAAGTACATAACAACACAGCTTTGGTGTACATTTTCAAAAGCAAGAAAAAAATTGGGTAAGGGGGAAACGGTCAGGGATGACTGGTACAAGCCAGTGGGTCTCAGGCTTTTACATTATGCCTGAGGTAATTGTTCTTCAAATAACATATCAAGGATTGTTTTTAATTTTGGTGCAACACGGAGTAGCAACCCAACCTAATAGTGTACAAAAGAAATACACAATATATCTAGACAGACTTATTTTTGCAGCCCAAGCACTAAAGCATCCTCACATGTTAACTTTCAAAATATAATGACTGACTGTTGTCATCATGACATGACCCCTCTTTTCTAATAACCAAGGTTAAATACTCTCAGTCTTTCGGCCTTTGACTTTTTATAAATGACACTACAGCATTAGACTGTATTTTAGCTGAGGATCTAAGTTAACACATATTTACCTGCCAATAGATCTGTTTTAGCTGACACTGTTGAGCAAAATAGATGGTTTCTTAAGTTAAATTACAATGATCATAGGTCTAATTCTGTTTTACCATCTTCATAATGTTTCTAAGATTTAATAAAAAAGTGAGATTTTTTAATAAAAATTACAGGCCTGAATATTTAGAAACAACCATGAATAAAATAAAATGAGTACAGTTTCTGTATTTGAAGAAGAAATCTTCATCATCTCCTAACATGACTTCTTCACTCCTGTCCCACTATCCATTCTTCTCTCTCTCTGTTGTTTTCCTGCTCTGTTTCTCTGTCACCATGGCAAACCTGCTTAATGCCAGAACAGGAAACCAGTATGAGGGTTGTGGCATCCGCTGAGGGCTGAGGGAGTATGGCATCATGCAGCCCAAACTCCATCCTCTACAGTTAACCATCTAACCACTGTGTAATGACTTGGTCTGAATAAACTCACAGGGACTTTTTTAAAATTGAAGTATATTAACTTTTGTTTTTTGTCTGTCAGAGGTTGCAATAAGTTATAAAAGCAAGCAAAGTTTTTGAGCTGGTTCTCTAACAGATCAAAAGTAACACTGAGGCTTACCATGAACTAGAACAGCGCTATGATCCACTGGCAACAGATAAAAGCTTTTCCTATACTGATAAGAGCAGTCCACTTCCTGTTTTCTGGCGTGACCATGCTCCTGTTTGGGTAAAGACAAGCCCAGACTGAATGCCAGTAGATTAGCCAACAGTGGCAGCAATGTAATAAAGTGCCAAAAAGCCTTTACTTACAACATGATTTTCAACTGGAGTGTAAAAGAAGAGCTTTGGGCTGAAACTCGAGAGGAGTAAAGATCAAATGTGGGACTGATGTGTTCCCACTGACTTTAATACAGCGATCACTCTTGCTGTAGCCTCTTCACATTCACTAATGTATTATAATGAAGTTTAAAACTTAAGATCCAACTCACAGATGTCCGTTAATGACATCTCCAGCCAAACTTGGGGTTGTTTGCCAAAGTTTGACAAGAGTGAGCGGTCACTTATGTCCTCCTGTTACTCTGTTTATTTTATTATGCTACAATGCCAATCCCTGTTCAAAAAAGGCTGCATTTTTGGTTTAACTCTCTGGCAGTGGGATAAGGGCCATCAGTAGAGCTCAACAGTGCCCAGCCACTGTTTTTTTGGCTCTGGTGCTGGAAGTAAATTTGCCATTCCAGCCCTCCAAAGACATTTCAGAAAAACCTTACCTCAACACTTTTAGTGCATTAACCAAACTTTCCAGCCACCTACGCACTCATGAAAACAACGGAATCAGCACAAAAAGCACACCGAAACATAGAAAAAACAAAAGGTACAAGACTGTGTACATATTTCCCTGTGAGGAAAAAGGAACTACAAATACCAGTATCCACTGCGATTAATTTTATTCCTTATTTAGGATAGTTTTCAAGATTCTAACCCATACATGTACCTTTTTTCTACATTGATTGTAGTGTTTATATTTTAAATTCTGATGTAATTTCAGAGTGCATTTACTCTGCATACTGGCATGTATTGCAGCTGTTTTACATTTAGACTTGGTCTTTAGATTGATATAAATATTATTGAGATAGATTTTCTTTGGTTTTAATAACATTTCAGTCATTTTCACTCTTAAATCTCCTAAATTTTGAGTCAAGTTAAGTCAACAAAAACTTATTAACGCTTTAGTCCAGTTTTAGTCATCAAATATTCATCTTTAAGTTCTTTGAACTTCTGTTTCTGTCACAGCTCTGGCTGCTTCCTGTCTGTCTCTGATTGTTTGTGTGCCACACCCTCCAACTGCTTGCAATCAAGCACCTTGCTGGATCACCTGGATGACTCAGCTGGATCCCATCAACTCATCTGCCTCAGTATAAGAAGCCTGGTTTCAGCTCCACTCGTCGCCAGATTATTACATCCACTCTGTGGTATTTATTATCGGCCCCTCTGTGCAAATTTAGTTCAGAGTTTCTACTGCTTGACTACTCCTTACCCGTGTTTCTAACAGCCTTTTTCTCTGTGCCCAGATTCTACAAATCCAGCCATCTAAACGACTCCTCCTGCAACACAGCTACGGAAAGCCAACAGGACCAGAATTCACCTGTCTCCTCTGATACCCAAACCAACCAGCCAGCCTACAACTGCAAACATTAAAACTCCTTCTAACTGCTCACCTCGTCTGTCTGCTTCTGGGTCCTACAACAAACTTCCTCACTTAACAGAATAATCTGGCCACATGGATCCAGCAGACTCAAACGCACTCCACCAAGCCCTCGCCTCTCAAGGAGCTTTAGTTGGACGCCATGAACAAGCCCTACAAGGAATCATGCAAACTCAGCAACCTGTCTACACATGTCACCCAACTCAGCACCCAGATGTCACAGGTAGCTACCTTGCTCTCTGCTTCGACTCCATCTGCTGCTACCTCTACTTCCCCCAGTGTCCCTCCAGAACCCTCAGCTCCCTCTCACTCTGCACGAGAACCATATATTCCCATCCCACAGCATTATTCAGGAGATTTGGGGGAGTGTGGGGCTTTTTTGTTAAAATGTTCCCTAGTGTTTGATCTGCAGCCCTTAACTTATGCCACTGATAAGTCCCGTATAGCCTTTGTAATGGGTTTACTCTCTGGTAAAGCTTCTAAGTGGGCTTCAGCTATATGGAACAGCAACTCACCCATTTGTAATTCATATTCCCTCTTTGTTTCTGAAATGAAAAGAATCTTTGATCACCCTGTGCAGGGAAAGGAAGCAGGACAGCGTTTGCTAACCATTAAACAGGGAGCATCCTCTGTAGCCCAGTATGCTCTGGAGTTTAGAATATTAGCTGCTGAGAGTGGGTGGGATGAGATTTCTTTGCAGGGAGCCTTTTTTCATGGTTTGGGTGACTATGTTAAGGATGAGTTGGCTGCTAGGGATGAAACTGATAATTTGGAATCTCTTATTTCCCTCTCCATTCGCCTTGATAATAGGTTACGTGAGCGTGGCCGAGCCAAAGCCGCACGCTTCCCCACTTCCAGGTCCTCTCCCCAGTTTCGCCCCCAGTCCCCATGCTCCCCTGATTCCCTACATGCTGCTAAAGCTCCTGCAGTGCCCCCCAATGCCCCCCTGACGGAAGAACCCATGCAGCTGGCCCGGACTCGCCTCACCCCATCAGAGCGACAGCGCCGTTTCTCCTCAGGTCTCTGCATTTACTGTGGAAATCCTGGTCATTATCTCACCTCCTGTCCCCAGCGCCCAAAAGAGCAGGCTCATCAGTAATCAAGGGGTCTCTGATGAGCCACACCACCTCCTCTGCTACGACCCCACCAAACCAAGGCCAGCTTCAAGCCACCCTCCTATGGAACAGTGAGTCCATCCCTCTCATTTGTTTTGTTGATTCTGGAGCAGATGATAATTTCATTGATTCATCCCTTGTTAATCAGACTGGCATCCCTATTGAACCCATATCCTCTCCTAAGGCTGTTAATAGCCTAGATGGTAAAACCATGGCCCAAGTCACCCATTGTACCACCCCAGTTACTCTAATCCTATCTGGTAATCATCGAGAAACCATCAAGTTCTTTGTTCTCCCCTCTCCTCATGTCCCTGTAGTCCTTGGTTTACCTTGGCTAAAACTTCACAACCCCCATATTGATTGGTCTAAAGGCACCATTGTCAGCTGGAGTGTTTTTTGTCATTCCCACTGTCTCAAATCAGCCCTAGCCTCCTAGCCCATGCCCTGTGACTACACCCCCTGAGCCTCCAGATTTATCCTCTGTCCCCCCTGAGTACCATGATTTAGGTGAAGTGTTCAGTAAGTCACAAGCCCTTTCTCTACCACCTCACCGGCCATATGACTGCTCCATTGACCTGCTCCCCGGTGCCCCCTTGCCCTCTAGTCGGCTATACAACCTCTCTCGCCCTGAACGAGAAGCCATGGAGAAATACATTCATGACTCATTGGCTGCTGGTTTGATACGCCCCTCCTCTTCTCCTGTTGGTGCTGGATTTTTCTTTGTGGAGAAAAAGGACAAAACACTGAGGCCATGCATTGACTACAGAGGGTTAAATGACATAACAGTAAAGAACAAGTACCCACTTCCTCTCATGGACTCTGCTTTTGAACCCCTACACCAGGCTACTGTCTTCTCTAAACTGGACCTACGCAACGCTTACCACCTGGTTCGAATCAAGGAAGGTGATGAGTGGAAAACAGCCTTCAACACTCCCCTTGGCCATTTTGAATATTTGGTTATGCCCTTTGGCCTCACTAATGCCCCTGCTGTTTTTCAGGCGTTGGTCAATGACATCCTCCGCGACATGCTCAACAAATTCATCTTTGTTTATTTGGATGATATCCTGATCTTCTCCCCTGACATGAAGGAGCATGTCCAACACATCCGACTGGTCCTTCAACGACTCTTGGAAAACAAATTGTTTGTCAAGGCTGAAAAGTGTGAATTTCACGTTTCCTCAGTGAGCTTCCTTGGCTTCATCATTGAGCATGGACAGTTGAAGGCAGACCCAGCTAAGACCCAGGCAGTGACAGACTGGCCCATTCCCACCTCCCGCAAACAGCTTCAGCGTTTCCTTGGCTTCGCTAACTTCTACCGACGCTTTATAAGGGACTACAGTCGTGTGGCAGCCCCCCTAACCCAGCTCACCTCCACCTCTCGTCCCTTTATTTGGTCACCAGAAGCTGAAGCAGCCTTTCATCATCTAAAGAAGTTGTTCACTTCAGCTCCAGTCCTCAGCCATCCTGACCCATCTCTCCAGTTTATTGTGGAAGTGGATGCTTCAGACTCTGGAGTTGGAGCAGTACTATCCCAGAGATCTCCCTCTGACCAAAAGCTGCATCCCTGTGCCTACTTCTCCCGCCGACTTTCCCCAGCAGAGCACAATTATATGTGGGGAATAGAGAGCAGTTGGCAGTTGTACTGGCATTACAAGAATGGAGACACTGGCTAGAGGGGGCAAAACAGCCATTCATCGTTTGGACAGACCACAAAAACCTGTCTTATTTGCGTTCAGCCAGGAGGCTGAACTCCCGTCAGGCTCGTTGGTCACTCTTCCTTGGAAGATTCAAGTTTTCCCTGACATATTGCCCTGGTTCAAGGAACATCAAGCCAGATGCCCTCTCTCGTTTAACAGATCCAGAGATTGAGGAGATCCAACCTGAGACCATTCTCCCCCCAGCCTGTGTGGTGGCAGCTGCTCATTGGGAGATTGAAGATGTTGTAAGGGAAGCACAGCTAACTCAACCTGCTCCTGGTAATGGACCCGAAAATCGATTATTTGTACCAGACTCTGTCCGTTCTGATGTGCTTCAGTGGGGGCACTCCTCCAAGTTGTCCTGTCACCCTGGTATCAATAGAACCTTAGCCTTCCTAAAGGAGAGATTTTGGTGGCCCACCATGTCCCAAGATACCCGTTCATTTGTGTCCTCCTGTTCTGTCTGTGCCCGCAGCAAGTCTTCCCACCAGGCTCCGGCTGGGTATCTGCGCCCCCTACCTATCCCCAGTCGCCCATGGTCACACATTGCTGTTGACTTTGTTACTGGTCTGCCTCCATCTCAAGGAAACACAACTATACTCACCATAGTCGACCGTTTTTCCAAAGCTGTGCATTTTGTCCCTCTCCCGAAACTTCCCTCTGCCACCGAGACAGCTGACCTCCTCGTGCACCATGTGTTTAGGCTTCATGGCATCCCACAGGATATTGTTTCTGATAGAGGTCCTCAGTTCTCAAGCCAAGTATGAAGAGCATTCTGCCGTGCCCTTGGGGCCACAGTTAGTCTATCCTCCGGTTACCACCCTCAAACTAACGGCCAAACTGAGAGAGCCAACCAAGATCTGGAATCAGCACTCCGCTGCATCACTGCCCATCATCCAGCATCTTGGAGTTCACACCTCCCTTGGATCGAGTATGCCCACAACTCCATGATCAGTTCAGCCACTGGTATGTCTCCATTTATGGTCTCCCTGGGTTTCCAGCCTCCCCTTTTCCCAGCCCAGGAGGGCGAAGTGGCTGTTCCCTCAGTCCAGGCCAATTTACGACGCTGCCATCAAGTTTGGAAAGCTGCCCGAGCCGCTCTCCTACGCTCTGCTGCTAGAAACCAGCACTTAGCAGACAGACGTCAAACTCCTGCCCCGCTATACCAACCTGGTCAAAAGGTCTGGCTATCCTCTCGAGACCTCCCCCTGCAAGTCGATTCCCGCAAGTTGGCACCCAGATTCATCGGGCCTTATGAAATCGAAAGAGTTATCAATCCTACTGCAGTTCGCCTCAAACTCCCTGCAGCCTTAAAGGTCCACCCTACCTTCCACGTCTCTCTTCTCAAGCCTGTGTCTTCTAGCCCTCTGTGGGCTCTGCTTCCTGTCTGTCTCTGATTGTTTGTGTGCCACACCCTCCAACTGCTTGCAATCAAGCACCTTGCTGGATCACCTGGATGACTCAGCTGGATCCCATCAACTCATCTGCCTCAGTATAAGAAGCCTGGTTTCAGCTCCACTCGTCGCCAGATTATTACATCCACTCTGTGGTATTTATTATCGGCCCCTCTGTGCAAATTTAGTTCAGAGTTTCTACTGCTTGACTACTCCTTACCCGTGTTTCTAACAGCCTTTTTCTCTGTGCCCAGATTCTACAAATCCAGCCATCTAAACGACTCCTCCTGCAACACAGCTACGGAAAGCCAACAGGACCAGAATTCACCTGTCTCCTCTGATACCCAAACCAACCAGCCAGCCTACAACTGCAAACATTAAAACTCCTTCTAACTGCTCACCTCGTCTGTCTGCTTCTGGGTCCTACAACAAACTTCCTCACTTAACAGTTTCTAGGCAAATTATACAATCAACTTAAATATAAAACTCTCATATTAATGCCTTATCAATATTTTAATCTATTTAAATATCCTGGTAAAAAAACACTGCAATATTTTGTATATACAGTGAAGAAATATCATTGACTCTGAATGTCCAACAGTCCAGCACTGACATTTTAGTCTCACTGACCAAAACCTAATTTACTGTTGTCAGAGTTTGTGTCACAAGAAATGTGACAAACTTTGTGAGTTAGTTCAGGCAGTAATTTCGAGCGCAACGATTAACACCTGACATCAATGTAATCAAATCACATGACTCCCATCCTCCTAATTCAGTGGTCTTTTTAAGCTGCAAGATTTCCTGTCTCTTCCTATGCTCAATCGCCTGCTGCCTGGTTCGGCGCTGTGCTCTTGCTTCAACCCACCTCCACCCCAGCATCCACCTGTTGGCTCTGACAGGGGGTTTAAGGTGTTCTCTCATCACTCCTCAATTCTGCATGTAAGATTTATCAGCAGGGAGTGATGAAGTTGTGAAGTGACTGATGAACTATTGTTAGCTAGTTTTAATTTGGTCTCGCCCATGAAAAAAGGAAGTTGATTGATATTTTTAGCCATAGTTTTAATCAACAAAGTTTACTCTGATGTAATGTCATCCACAGTCGCCGATCGTGGTTGCAGTACATGTTTCTACGGTTACAGCAGGCCTAACCAATCAGAGACATCACAGAGACACTTTAGGCTCTGGGGCTTTCTCGCGGCTACTTTTAGCAGATTAAACTTGGTGACAGTGTTGATATCACTGAATACATCTGCAACACCAACAAATGAATGTTCTTAAATATAAGTAAAAGCCAAATGTTCCTGTAACATGACTCCAGTTTAGACCATCTTTATGAAAATCTACCGCGTTGTTTGGACTTAAATGAGCTCTGAAAGACCTTGCCCTCACAACTGTTGAAGCAAACAGCTAATACGTGTCTACACCACTAAATCTAAACCAAATCTGCAGCTGAACTGACTATTTTTTCACTTTCTACCTTCACTTTAAGGCAAAAATGGTTACTTCCTGGACTTCTGTTTCAGTGCCTCCATGTTTGGTGTGTTCATGTTCTGCCACAGGACTGACAGTACTGATAGAGTTATCTGCTCCTGTTGTTGCTGCTCAGAGGCTTAGCTGTCCCCTGGTGCTTCCTTTGTGGTCTGGTTTTCCTTGAATCATTTGGTGTGCTGCTTTTTTAAACTGTACTTGTAATCTTAGAGCAATAAAACTGCCAGAAGTCCTAAACCACATTTGTTTAACAAAGAATGGAAGTTTAAAGCGTCTTGTTTTTGGATAAAATCTTCATCTTTTGGATTGAAATTGTGTTGTGAGAGTAAGAAAAATACAATGGGTGGGAAAACATTAAGACCTTGTGTTTCATTTGATAACAGAAAATTTCCACTTTCAGAATGACAGAAACTAGTTCCCACATATCCAAAATGCCTTCACAGTGTTGTTGAAAGAAAAAGATGATGCAACAGTGTAGCAAACATGACAGTGTCCTAATTTATTTGAAAGTGTCGCAGGCTTTAAAAAAAATCTTTAAATTTTCCATTAACATTTCAACTTTAAATTTTTAGAATTAGACATTGTCTTTACAACATTTTTTTAAAGTTACTGTGAAGAACTGTCAGAATGAGTGGATTTTGGTGCCCCCTGTGGACAGAGCTGGATGATTGATCTCAAAGCTCTCTTGTTCTGTGCATGTGACAGCAAATCTTGTCTGAAAAAATCTAAAACTTCCTTATTTTAGCTGTCTAATGCAGCGTGTAAATATCTGAGGCCATTTGGGCTGTGTGCTGTTACCTCATCTGACACCTACCCAGCAACAGGCAGGAAAATTATAAAAAAATAACAGTGCAGAAAGAATCAATCTCCCTTCTGATAACTAGCTATCTTTTAGAGGTCATAAAGACTCACCAGTACTAAATCCAGCCTGTTTCACTGACAGTGAAAAATGCCTCACAGGAGCTTTAATATGGGGTTCAATGATTTTAAAACCACCCTTCATATTTATTAATTCTTCTATACACAGTCTAAGCTGTAGGACAGGAGTCGTATTTATGACTGCTGTTGTGTCTTTCAGTATCTCTAGCCTCGTGAGGAAGTGTGTCTGTGTTTTAAACTACGGTGTTCACAGACCATAAACGGCTGTGAGTCATTTGCTTATGGACATAAAACTCTGCCCAGCATACACGGTGGTAGGCCAGGTCTCAACTTAAACACTTCATTCAGAGTAGAAAAAACTTCTGGTCAAATATCAGTCCAGTATAAAGGAAAGCTGCTCAGTCAAGTTGTTACTGGAGTAAAAGTACTGGACTACTTCATTTTATAAATACTAAACTACTCAGTAAACCCTGTATTGTCAGTATGCAGTAGAGCAGTAAAATGTCCGTAAATCCTGAAAAAAATTGAATGATTCTTTATTTCAGGCTAAGATATGGTGCTCATCTGTTACAGGTGTTATAACCACCACCAAACAACCTGCCTGAGCTGGGTGACATTTACTCTAGGGCTGCAAGATAATCACAATTATTTCGATCAATATTGACATCACAGTCACTGATCACTATTAATTTTTAGTTTGAGAGACAATGTTTCCATTGCTTTTTTTTAAATTTTGAAAATCGTATATCTTACTGCTAACCTGTCGCCAGACTGGGACAGAAAGTCTGCTATGGCACTTTTGCCCACACTGGCCCCCAACAGTGATATATCAAATACAACACAGCTGTGGCTCCTAAATACACCCCCTGTTCCAATGTTGGGCTACACAATGTACACAAAACAGCCTTGGTAAGTACTGTGGTAAGTACTTTATTAAATGGTACGTAATATTTAAGCTTTAAAGGGCTGGTGTTGAAACTAATTCACTTCATGTTGATAATCCAACATTCTCTCTGCAGAATATTTTTGCAGTGTTTTTATTTGTCTTATATTTACATACTTTGTAAGTCTTCTGCATGGTCTCACACCTAGGGCACTGTACTTCCTGTGTGTAAAAGGCTCTTATTTTTATAGATTTATTTGTGTATTTATTTTGCTCTTTTCATCGTAGAGAGAGAACAGCGGATCGAGCCAGAAAAAGAGATGAGAGAGTGCACTTTAGCAACTTGGTGAGGAAGCTAGCTGCTGGGTATCAATCCCCATGATGTTTGAATAGCCAAACTAATGCAGGATAGTTCAGTGAATAGAGCATGTTTCGTTCAGTCTTCATTTCAGGTGCAGTCTAGCCCTTTTCCTCTTCCTACATCACATAAGTTGTAATTTTTTATTATCATATTATATTTGGATTGTTATGATACCACCATGCAGTCGGTCATGTCTGTCAGTAACGTCACGGCATGAATTTAAGGCTCCATGATCACCAATGTTAGAGACAGTGGCCATCGTAACAGACAAAAACATCAGAAAGATAATTTTTTAAAAACATTTTGTCTTGTTTGGACTTTTTGTCTTAAAAAGCTTTAAAAAAAATAAACCTTGTGGCGCACAGCCGAGCTCTCAACACGCTTTTGTTTCAGGACACCCTGGGATTTATTTATGTGCAGCAGTAATGTCTCTTGAATTGAAAAGAAGTTATGGGACTATAAAGACAAAAGAGAAAACTAAACAGAAAATTAAACTCACAGATTGTTATGTGTCACACACAGTAAATAATAATGACTAAGACTTTTGTGGCACAGACTTGTTCTCCCAGCTCTAGGGGCCTAAAAAAGATAATAATGTGACAAATAGTCTGAAATATATCCACATTTTTACAAAAAGTCCTTGCACTTCTTTGTACTGGCTGTTTATAAGCCATTATTCAAAGCAGTTCCTGTCTGCAGTGACACAGAGGGCCACATCACAGACTCTCTTTCTCTCTTTCTCTCCATTATGAGCTATCAGGCCGTCTCCTGTATGTAGTGATGCATCATTCATGAATGAGCCGATTCAAAGAGCCGGCCCTTAGGTGAATGATTTACAGGTGTGGAATTCATCTTCAACCCTTGGAGCCCCTAGTCTGGTTGTTGCTAATGTTGGTCAGCCTTTATTTCTTATACATAAATGTCTGTAGAATCTCAGCCTTTTTAAACATAGTCAAGTTATAGACATCTGTTTATTTATTTTACAGCCTGGACTATCAGCATACATGTGCTGCTAAGATATCAGGTGAATGTATCAAGAGTTATATGACCAGTAAGTAAAAGAACAAGCCAGATATTGAGCTTCAAACAAATGACACCCAGATCAACAATGACCAAGCCTTTTCACATTTGGTTCCTCCTGACCTGGTCTATCAAAGGGACAAATAATTATCCGACACACAACAGAAACTATCACTATCATTTATCTCTGTAAAACATATTCACATTTTGCACACGTGGTACTCCAGTGCGTAAAATGTGCTTGATTCCCATTTAAGAGCACAAATGTCATAAAGGACTATTTTTTCAAACCTTTCAAAACTGGTCTATCTTGTAGAGTATCTTGTCTCTTGTTGATCTTTGGCTGGCTGTGATTGGTCTCTACAGCCAAGAAAACAATAGAAGAAGAAACTGGAGCATTGTGATTGGCTGACAGGCTTACAGGAAGTTATTGTCTTTTTACTTATAATGTCAAAATGGTTAGTTTACTTTGGTTTTTAACCTTATGGTCCACTTAGGAGCCTACAACAAGTCACAGAAAACACGGACATTTTAAACCACAACATTTTAAGTTTTTTTTACACTCTACATAAAAAATTCAAATGGACCAGAAAGAGACAATAGAAATAATCTGTCAAGGCAGCGTGATTCATTTGCAGTCTGCACATGGCTGTGCTTTGGGACGGGCTAGGGGCCCCGGCAGCACCTGCTGCTTGTTAAGAAAAGTAAGAACGACGCATGCTTTCATGTTAGACTCGAACTAAAACTAGACAAAATTATAAAGTTTCAAAATGACTGAAATGTGACTAAAACTGATGAGCATTTTAATCTAGACACTAAGTGTAGACACAAAATTGCTACCAAAATCAATGTTGGAAGTGACGCACTATAAATAATCCATTAGAGTACTCAGAATACTTTTTTGTTGTACCATAACGTCTTACTTTTTCAAGTAATCCATGATTAGTTACACAAATTAGTTAGACAAATATCATCCCAAATAGGGAGAGATGATCAGATCAAGTGTTTTCATGGACACTGATCTAAACGACTGTCAGCATAAACCAACCCTCTTGATTGGAATAAAATTTCTTTTTGAATGAGCCAAATCGGAAGATTTTATTCAGAATGAATTGTTTATATGAAGAATTTTTATTCAGATCAGGCATTTATTCTGATTACAAGTGGTACTGCCAAAAATGAATACTGTAAAACATTAAAAATGCTAACACAATTTAAAGACTATGCATTGATTAGGGGTTGTATGATGTGAGAGTTTTTAAAGTTGATAAAGTTGAGTCGACTTCAACTAGTCATTGTGGAAATCATGAATGAATCTACAAGAGAAGGGGATAAACATTTTTTGGTGCGAATGCAAACAAAAGGTTAATATGGTATATGAGCTAGAATTTACAACTTGATGTACTGTCACTAGATTTCTAGAGTGGCACATTATCTGCCCTACCTGCCATGTTCTTGGTGCCCATTGTGGTGTTTTATGTTAATTCAGCCTTTATTTACCCATGATGCTGCTTGGTTTGGCATGTGAAAGTGATGAAGCACATTTATCAGTAATCTGTGGTCTAGAGTGTCAAACCCCTTAGATAAGTCAATAAAAAGGGCTTAACATTAGGCATCTTAAAAGCCTAATTTTGTAATGAGTGACTAGTCGACTTCAGGCCAAAAGAGTCATCACACAGCAGTAAAGTCGACTGGTCGACTCGTCTATGCAGCTCCTAGCATTGATAATGTAGAATTGGGAGAATAGTGGCTCTTAGTTTGCATTGCAGTGATTCACCCAGCCTCTGTTACGTCCCATCCTGTATTTACATAAGCTACGCCGGGGTCATTTACTGACATACGCAAGTCGTGATTTCGCTTGAGTAACCACTGTTTACTGACAGTTACATAACAGTCACTGCACACTGTCATACATGAGAAATATGACATATCGTTCTAAATAGTATGTATTTTAATTTGCTTTATTATGTTCTAATAATTTAATAATTTCAAATCAAGAGTTATTAGGCTAATCATTTCTGTCATGCGTTTAAAGGTGCATTTTTTTCTCATGTTTAATCCACCACAGGCTGCACCAACTATCACAGGCAATTCTAAATAACACTATGTGAAATAAAGTGTAAGCTACGCTATCAAAATAATGAACAAGGGAATTATAAATTTGGAACTTTAAGTTTCTTTTTTTGGCAACTAACCTACCACATACTGAACAGGGATCCAAAAACCACGGTACAAATTGAACCATGACACCTCTGAGACGTTACACCCCAAATATCGTGATGTGAAGAGCTGGTGATGCTGCTTCATATCAGCTTACTTAATTTCAAAATGATCCTTACTGCCTGAAGTCAGGTAGCATAACAGTATCTGTAGCTCATTCTTGTATGTGCTAAATACATAAGAGCAGCCTAAACTCAGGCTGTTTATCTTTCTCTGGATGGGTCAGGAAGAAATGCTGCAGGATTCATAGTATGCCCACTTCCGTATGTCACGGCTGCTACTGAATATTGAAAAAGTTTCGATTCAATCATGTACACCTAAGCTCCGGTAAATTTCATGGTGTTTCCACAGACATAAGAATAAAAGTCCCAGCTAATACAAACAAGGAACATGTTTTTTAAATTTAACATATATAAATGTACAGATGGATTTCAAAGTTTATGCATTTGCACACAGACCTCCTGTAGTTCCTTTAATGTCTCTTATTTTGAAAATACTCAATCTTCTTATACTGTCATCCTATATTTATCATATATATATATATACACACACACACACACACATTTTTAGTAATACTTTTCAACCAAAATACAGAATCCACTTCTATATTCTTCAAAGTAAAATTAAAGTATACTTACTGTGTAGAGGAAATGCTCAGTTCTCTGCTGGCTGGAGCGTGTGGGTTCGACTGTGGATGCTTGACTTAGTGTTTGTATATGCAAGGCGGGGACAAACTCTAAATAACGCCTGCTTAAAAGGAGCAGATGAGGAAAGATGACTTCACTGCTCTACAGAGGGTAGGAAGGAAAGGAGGGAGGGAGGAATAGGAGTGAGAGAAGGGAAGGGGGAGATGAAAAAAAAGTAAAGTTCATCCTTAAATGGGCAATGGCCTTTCAGCAGCTCCCTCTCCCTGCCTGTGCGTCTCTTCCCCTCTCGTCTAGTTTAGAGCCTGGCCTTATTTGGGTAGAGCTGCTCCATGTAGAGAGAGCAGCCAGGCAGCGTCAGTTTGGTCAGCAGGAATTCTCCAAATACTTTCAGCACATCGCTGCTAGTTTAAGAGAGAACAAGGTGTAAAAAGAGAAAGAGGATGGGGGCTGAGAGAAAAGGGGATGGAGCAGGAGGAGATGGTACCTAGAGAAACTGAGAAGGACTTAATGACTAAGAAATGGAATAATTGTGTGCTTCTGAACCATCATTGGAAAAAAATGTGAAAAATGAATCTTTATAAGTGTTTTAGCCATGGAGCAGAGGGAATGAGAAGAATCCTGCAGAGAGGAGAGGAATGGAAACAACTAAATCAACACAACATCATACCACTGGGTTAAAAAAATTCACCCAGCAATTCACCCGGCATTTCGTACGCCATAACCACAGATCAGCAGTAAGGAAGAGGAACATGCAGGCCAGACAGGGCTTTAATATCAGAGTTGATTCACATCTGCAAATGTTCAATCTGGCTTTTTAAATGTATGGAAAACTGCCACACACCACTTGCTAAAACTACTCAGTAAGATATACTGTATGGACAAAAGTATTTGGCCATACCTGTTAATTATTGAATTCAGGTGTTTAAATCAGACCTGTTGCCACAGGTGTAAAACATCGAGCACCTGGCCATGCAGTCTCCATCTGCAAACATTTGTGATACAATAAGGGTCGTTCTGAAGAGCGCATATTTCATCCCTGCTGGATATTTCACAGTCAACTGTAAGTGATATTACTAAGAAGTGGAAGTGTTTAGGAGCAACAGCAACTCAGCCATGACGCAGAAGACCATCATGAACAGGTTTCCATGGCTGAACCGGCATGCAACCTTCGCATCACAAAGTAGCATGTATTTAAATATAATGTCATTACAGTCCCTTAAAGAGTTCCCTATAGTCAGATATCTGCCAGGGGAAAGAAAGAGATGCAGTCATGTCTTCTGTAGCACAATAATAATGTTGATAATAATACAGTATGATAGGAACAAGGTGCTGAGCAGGAGGTATATATGAATGAAAATGAGTTTCTCTGTTATTCTAGGACCTACTCTGATTAGCAGGTAGCTGAGATTCAAACCAAGCTCCCTGACCAGCCGGTATTCCCAGTAAATTGTTTATTCTTTAATTGTAAGTGGAGAGGAGAGAGATCCTGGATGAACTACTGACGTAGTGAGAGTGCAGCGAACTTCGCTGTCAATTCGAAAGTGTTTTCCAGTGTACATTAATCAGCAAGTACAGCACAGAGTTCCTTCATCATCATGCAGCTCCTTTTTTATGTGTTGATGCAGCGCCCAGCGGGTCATTTTGAACATCATGACTGAGTATTTTTGCATTAGTTGGGAGACATCTAGCCTTTTTTGTATGTCAGGATTATGCAGGATTAACATGCATATTAACATCTGGCTTTTTTCACATTGTTTAATGGCGGCTCTTATTTCCAGACAATGTGTGACGTCCTGCAAGGATGAGATAAATGTGAAGGAGGACAGTGATGAAACAGATAGAAAGGAAAGAGAGAGACAACAAGAACCGAAGGATAAGATGGAGGAGAAAAGTGAGATCAGGATGGAGAAATGGAAAGGACTAGAGTGGGATAAAGATAAGATGAAAGAGGAGAGGAGGAGGGGGAGAATGAGGAGGTGAAGAAGGGGGATGTTGAAGGATTTGGGGGGGTAGGAGGGATAGAAGTGGATGGGAGTAAGGAGAATAACAGATCGATCATAGTTCAGGCAAACAACTCCATGTAAGTCCAGGGTCTCTTCCACTACAGTCAGTGATATCCTCCACCCCTCTCTATCTTCATTTAATTACACTCCTGCACTAAACTCCTGTTAGGTGAGCTGCTGAGTTTGTTAATAGTACAACAAAAAGTAGATGTTAAATGTGTATCTTTGTTTTTTAAAGCTTTCATTATTTTCATAGTTATGTTGAATGTCTATCAAATTTGCTGCAGGGAAGTTGAAAGACTGCAATGATTTATTGTAATTTCATGTTTCATGACATTTTAAATAGAAAGTTTTTGTTGTTGTGTTTTGTTAGAAAATTATTTTCACACCACAGGGCAGCACCAGTGAGAAAAACTATTTGTAGAATCTCTGTTCTGAAATTTCTATTGCAATCTAAAAAGGGACTATTCCTTTATTACGCTGATATTTTTTATATTTAGGTCTTACTGTGTCTGAAATATTTTCTTAAGTTTTACCAGTGGATAATTTTAATAACTGTAACAATCACCCAGCGATAATATTATTATTTAAGTATCAATTCTGAGTCTGATTTTAGCTCATTTGGTTGTTGTTCATTCAGGGTAATGCCCTGTTTTCTGTTAGCCTTGATTGATAATTTTATTCATTTATATTAATTTTTATTATAATCTTTCATATTTAAAAATAATCATAGTCATCATAGTCTCTAACCCTAACCCTTGCCACATTCGATGCATTTTAAATCCCAACAGTAACCTGATGGCAGAAGGAATACAAGATTTTGAAAGGTTTTTTTTTACTTCCACTATCCAAAAAAAAAAAAAACATCTAGCAGTCGAACCTTGCACACCGAGTCTGCTGCACTTTATTTGTATTCGCTGCAAAAATTCATCGAATGTGGCAAATTGTTTTATACTGCAATGAAAATTAGCAGTGAGGACAAGCCTGTGGCTCTGTCACTCCTTTAAAATCACTCTTGCTGGGTGGGTGTGACAACAAACTTCTGCCTTCATGTGTTGTATTTCCATGGTTGAAATCCACATAATACGCTGGAAAACTGCAGTGTTTAACTGAAGTTTTTGAACAAGGGTGGGAGAGAGAGAGAGGAGAAATTACTCGAGGGTGAACAAACGAGGAAGCAAGAAGGAAGCAGCATGTGCTGATCTGAATCATCAGTCACAAAATTTGCATAAAATCAAACCTGTTTCGAAGAAACAATGATGGACGAAAATGTCTGCACAAGTGTGCAAACGTGATTAGTACAACATGAACTTGATTTTAGTTTTCAACATGCAAAAATTTGGACGAAAAACTGACTCATTGTGCAAAGACCTTTGGTTTTACTTGGCTGTTCAAGGGAATGACACCCTGAAGGCACTATAATGAACTCAATCAGTTTGGTTGGTTCTTTGCCCTCCTCGTTTGCTGAATCTCCTAGAGCAAATGTGAGGCAGGCCTTCCCTGGGGGGCACCAAGGGACTTCAGGGGAGGCTTGAAACCATAAACTACTAAAAGGATGTGCTTTGCTAACTTCTTCTGTGCATTAGGCAAATTGAACAGGTTTTTCTGGTTAATGTAGAGTCAACTATTGAAGTCAGGATGTAATGGATTGCATTGGTCCTGATGGTGCTGCGGCCACAGTGATTAATAAGCAAAGATGTACAAGATAATGAAAGCATAAGGCTGTAAACCCTGGGGTCATACTAAGACAAAACATTCAGTCTAGCGACCAAACCAAGGGGATTTTTGACAGGCAGTAAAAGGGATTTTGGTCATTGAAGGTAAAAGACATTTAGAGCTGTAAACACTAAAACAGCTTGTGCAGGAGTAGATTCTTCACCAACAATGATCAAAAGTGTGTACCAGGCAAGGTTGAGGGTGGAGGATGATCTGCTGTTATGCACAGATGCAAACTAATAGTTCCCACTAAATCAGAGCATAGACCATAATAATCAGGTTGTATAGGCCAGTGGTTCCCAAAGTGGGATCCAGACCCCTAGGAGGGTCGCGAGACACTAAGAGGTGGTCACGAGATGCCTTCAAAAAACAAAGAATATTTCTAAATGATTTTGAATTGTATATTTTGCCCATTTTTGTAGAACTATATGCATACAATTAGTTCAATTTGAACTAGAACATGGTCATCTTGTGAAATTTGTGTTGAAATTAAAGTAATGCTTACAAAATCCTTAAAGGGGATATATTTTACCCTTTTGAGAGAAGTTGATATTGTTCTCAGAGGCCCTCAAAACATGCCTGTGAAGACTGTTGCTGAAGAAAGCACTCCAGTATTGGATTATTGCATGTCTAAAACCCCCTCTGTTTCAGCCCTGCTCAGAACGAGTGGTTTCTGTGTCTGTGGCTTTAAATGTAAATGAGCCGTCTGACTCCGCCCCTGACCATACCCCTCTCAGGAAATTTATGTGGCAGTCCTGACAATATCATTTAGCAGACTCTTTCATCCAAGGTTAAGGACTTGGCCTAAAGGCCCAAACTGTACATGGATTATGCTCTGACCAGGATTTGAACCATCAATCTGACCAGAGTCAGCAGGGTAACCCACTGAGCTATCCAGCATCCCAGGTCTTTCTTTCAAGTGGGGAGGGCCACTGAACCTAGGGGTCAGGCTAACTCCCCACATGACATCATGAGGGGAACATTTGAGAACGGCTTGTTTCAGCACACATTTTCTGAAAGGTGGTGGGGGGATTTTCTGATTCTTTAAATTTAGGTCTGCACATGACTATTCTTATATGGCACAGCTATGTTCAGCCACGCCTTAAGCACCATTAGTGACCGTAGGGGTCCCCGGTCTCCATTAGTGTTATTTTGGGGGTCACAGGCTGAAAAGTTTGGGGACCCCTGGTATAGGCAATAAGTTTATTGGGAAAGATGGATGTGTAAGAACACATGCAGACCAAAATATCAGAAATATAAACATGCTCAAAGATGAGACATAAATGTTTGAAAATATAGTTGTTAAAATTAGATTTTTAATGGAGGTGGAGGTCCACAGAATAAATTATTTTCTCTTGGTGGAGGCTCACTTTCCCACACTTTGAAAACACCTGACCTAGAGGGAAACCAACTCTCTTTGCTTGACTGATGATCCTGGAGCAGAGACTTGGAGCAATGTCATTCAGGTTAAGAGTATATTTTTAAAACACTTCCTAATTAAAGAAACTTGATCAACAGACCTGGGCAGCACATCCTGTAATTAGTGCAGTAGGTCTGAGGTAGAAAATTTGAAAAGAGGAAAAAAAAATAAAAATAGACGAAAAAAATATATGGTAAATATTGTAATGCTGGCTTGTCGGACAGGATGATCTTTGATTCCCTTTGAGCCCAGTCAAGTTTGGACCTAAGAGTAGGGTGTGGAGAGCCTGACCTGACCTGGTTTCAGACCATGAGACACCTTGGACCGAGCTCGGGCTCTGGGAGAGAATCTAACCTTTGTTGTTTTGTAAAAACACTTTGTGAACTACGGTTTTGTTGATAAGACTCCTAAATTCAAAGTTAGCTGTTGAGGTGGGCAGAGCTGAGAGATGCATCTAGTCTTCACTCAGAAATGTCTGGAGGGCATCAGAGCTCAAATTTGATGGTAGAGATTATGATCCATCTTAAGTGGCAAAAACATAACTGAGGTACAGCAACAGAAAGGCAGCTCAGGTAGCTTTGTGGAGTACGTAATAGCTCACTTCTTTCTACATTGTTGCTGTAGTGCTAACACTATTTGTAGATCATTGCTTATCTTTTGAAAGCTTTAGTTGATTGGTTTGGTTTCAGTTTGATGCAAAGGTAAATCATGTTTTCACTGAAAAGTCTGATTCTTTTGCCTGTTCAGTTTGTTTGACACCAGACCATATTTTACAATTAAAGTATTGCTCATTAAGTTACAGACTCACAATCCAGTGCTTCCTGCAGATCCGAGCATCCTTTCTGAATGACTCACTTGCAGTGAATGTTTAAAGTCAGGGTCTCTGTATCTGTTTGGATGTGTGAAAATGTGTGGAGCATGTGTGAGCTTTTTACATCATGTGTTTATGTGTTAAACGGAAGGACACTCACTCAGCCTGTCTGTGGTTTATAATCATTTATAATGAGCCTCCATAAAAGGCGGTGGTTTACAAGGATACTCAGCTGTCATCGGTTAAATGTTGGCAGCAGAATGTTATGACCCACTGTTATCATTCCCAGATGATATTCAAGCCTCTGGCTGCTACCAATTTCCATTCATGGATGCATCTGCATGTGTGAGACGTATCTGTGTATGTACGTGTGTTGGATAAGGAGCTAAAGAACAGCAGGTGAAATTAAAAGAAAATAAATCCTGGATAAAAACACACAACACTCAGTGTACATCATGTTCAGAAGTCCTAGAAAAAGGTAAGAACATATTCAGAATACTCTGAATCACAGAACTGAAGCCAGTAACAAAAGGCTGTAAAAACTAGACCCTCAGAGAAATATGAGTCAGTAAATCTAAAGGGAACTCACAGATTAAGCATTAAGGATGATTTGTTTGCAAAGAGATGGACTTAAATTGAATATATATAATATATGAGATATATGTCTGTGGGTGTGTAAAAGACACAGTTTGATAGCGGTGGTGATATTCAATGCAAGACATTTTTGCTCCTTATGGCCTGCAGAAGAAGATTTAAAACCTCAGAGCTCAGACTGCATTCAGAGGTGGTCTAGGATGCCTTTGTCTGAACTGGTTTAGTAGTGTTAACACCACAAGTTCTATTATGCAATAGTCTGCCTGTAAATGAAAGGCAGGGCTTAATACAGTAGTTCCCAACCTTAGGGGGAAAGCGTGCATATCCCTTTTTTAGGGTTTATCAGTGAAATAATTAAAATCTGTGTTAATTTTTGATGGTGGGGGGGGGCTGCTTTTCTTAGGTACATGTAAGGGGGGCTCCAAGAAACACTGGCTTAATACTTAATACTAGACTTCTCAGCTCAACTCATGCAAACAAGTCTTCTTCCTCCCAAACAGCAATTCTCGTGGTAGTGTCCTGGGTTTTTAAAAGCTAGAAATGTTTTTAAAAATGTATGAGCTCACGGTTGTAGCAGACCTCATGTATTCCCAAAGCTTGTTCCACAGGTGTGGACCATGAAACCAAAATGCTGTCTTACCTTCTGCCTAACACAGTTTCCTTGTCTGAGTGAGAGCTGCATGAATCTCTTTCAGACCCTTTGTTTGTTTACTACCTTAGCCCCCAACATGACCGCCCCACCCCGTAATGCAACATGACGGGATGTAGGTTCCAAAGCACAATGCAATGGCTGCCACCAGGGTAGCGATTAGCTTGGATGTAGCTGTAGAAAAGCATGGTTTTAATCAAATCTCAACCACATTTCTTTATTAAAACAAGAACAAAGAGCCACACTGAAAGCTTCTTTTAGCAGCAAAGATGCTTTTTGCACATCTTCAGATAGACTTCGACATGAATTTTTGGCACGAACAAGATCCGATGTTAAAATAGTAGTTTAACTCAGGTTAGCACAAGGGGCCGCATAGACTGGTCGACCAGTCGACTCGACTGATGTGTGATGACTCTTTTTGCTTGAAGTCGACTAGTCACTCATCACATGATTAGGCATTGCAATGCCTAATGTGTAGCTCTTTTTATTGATTCATAAAAGGTTTGACACTGTAGTCCACAGTTTACTGATAAATGTGCTTCATCATACTGGCATGTCAAACTAAGCAGCATCATGGTTTGCCACCTCTTCTTTTCTGGAGGTCCTAAAGGTGTGCATCAAGATTTAGTCTTAGGACCTATTTGATTCCCTGTTTATGTCTACAATTTCTGTGATAAATTTTGCAGGCCTTTAAGTCTTTAATCTACTTTAATCTTGTCTGCAGAAACTTAACTTGGTCTTAAATACTAATAAAACCAAATTCATGGTTAATACAAGTTCAAATACAAGTTAGTTACCAGGGAACATCCCACCAATTTTAACTACACAAGGCTGACCTACTGAGCTAGTCTTAAAACTATAAATATCTGTGTTTTCTTACTGATCATGGCAATAGGTTTTTAGAGGGCATTTTATAGGTGGCCTCAGGTCTAAATGAGTTGAATAAAGGCTTAATTAACATAAAATGAAACCATGGACACCAAGAAGATGGCAGGTAGGTAGATAATGTGCCACTCAAGAAATCTAGTGACAGTGCATCAGGTTTTTTTGTAAATTCAATGTTATATACCATATCAACCTTTTGTTGCTTGGACTCACACCAGAAATTATTTTTAAGCTGCATGTTGTTAGAAGTATATGGGTTATGATTTTCAAAATATAGAAGTTATTGGTTATTTTATACTATTCTCTTCTCCTGTAGATTTTATTCATGATTGCATCAGTGACTAGGCGAAGTTGAGTTGACTTTTATCACATGAAAGTTGACTTTAAAAATTCACAAGTCATGCAACCCCTAGTTAGCACTGGAGCTACATACAACCTCATTTGGTCTGGTTGCTCTGATTGGGCCATCCTGGATATGACAGAACGTTCGTCCAATCACCTTCCAAGAATTTTTATAAAAGTCCTGCCCATTGTATGGGAGGTTTCCCTGATGAAGGTGAAATTTATCCATGAAACAAAGTATGAAAAATAGAATAAATGAGCAGCACACTTCCTTTTTCTATTATTTGAAGTTCTGGTATTTCATTGACACATTTATGGAAATACAGTATCTCAAAATGCATCTTTATTCTCCATGCTATACAAAAATATGACTGTACCTATCTGATGTGAGATCATTAGTGCCTACATATGCAGAGGTCTGTCTGTGTGTTAGTCTTTAACTTGTGCTCTACTAAATCTATGGGGGCTGTGGAGAAATGTATGGATTCTTTTAAGGACATGGAGCGACAAAGTTTAGTTGGTCCAGATCCTTAGCTAATGATAGTAGTCATCAGGGCTGGGGTACACCATGTAGCCTGTAAAGATGTTGTGCTGCAGGTGGTTACAGAGCTTCCTCCCGGACATCAGCTCCATGTAAACCTGATCTCCTTTCTGAAGATACAGGATGGCGACCTGAGAGCATGCACAGAAAAAAAAGTAAGATTATGTCCAAGGAAGAAATCTAACCAATATTTGATTGAAAAAGAAATGTTTTTTCGTGTTTACCTGAGTGCCACTGTCTTCGCTATCTTCGCGATTGTTTTCCCACACGCTGACGATCACAACACCATTCCTCATCATTTGAATCTAAAGGTATAAAATCATGCAAAATTAGGATACTGCTTATGCTAATCTGGATCCATGTGTATCCGAAGTGTTTTTTTGGTTTACTTTATGGTACAGGCGCTCTGTTTTTGCCACAGTTGAGTAGACTGTGAAGGAGAAGTGATAAACACCAGAAATAGGAGCGGTGAAGGCACCTAGAGAGGAAGATACAGAGTCACAGTGAGGTAATATTAATATTGGGATGTCATGTAAAGCTAACACTGTGTCTTTGGGTCTTCTCTTCATTTGTGCGTGCTTGATTCCTACCCCAAGAAGGGTTGTATCCGTTGCCATCATTCAGGGAGACAATGGTGTATGGAATCGGCACATTTGAATTGAAGGGACCAAAGCAACGTTCTTCAGTGCCAGGAATAGGTGTGGCCATACTCGGGTCCATTGTGGCCTTGAAGGAAATCTTGTAGCTCTCTGAGTGTGAGAAAGAAACATTTATAGTTAGGTGAAATCTAAAGTCCATCACTGTAGGCTTGAAACCGGAAGTTCAAACTACTTAAAGTCATACACTGAGCACCAGCTGGACTAAAGTTTTAAGTTACGACAGAATCTAACATTTGTGCCAAGGAAGCATAAAAGAAACAAAAATTAAATGATGAAAGTGTAGTTCATAACAACTCATGAATTCCAATATAAGGTGATAAAAATACATTAGAGTTTAAGAAAATAACTGATAAGTTTTGAACTGATTTAATTAAAATGAGGTTAACTTAATTAAAATCGTTGCAATTTGATAAAAAAAAAATCAGAATTTATTTTGATTGTTTATTATTCATTATAAGCATCTCAAACCCTCAAAAGTATGAGAAATGCACACAAATTAAAAGTTTAAAGTTTAACTGAACCCCGAACTAAGAGCAAACTCTGCCCACTTTAAGATTTAAAAAAATGTACAGAAAGTGAGCAGTTTGGCACTGAGAGGAGGGAGGGGAAAAGGACTTTTTTTTTAAAGGACTGGGTTTTCCAGATGAAGAGGGAGTGACGGTGACTCTCCTTGCCAGAAAGTGACACAGAGTCCCACAGCACTGATGCCTCAGATCAATCTTCTGAGGTGGAGGATTTTCCTAACCTTGCAAAGCAGATGGATTCGCCCGTTTCTGTGTTTCTCATTGGCAAATTCATCTTGCAAAGCTCCCATTTGAACCGTTTGGGCCCGGTTAGAAAGTGACAGGACCAATCAGCAACGAGGGACAGTACTTTGGGGCGCGACGGAGTCGTGACGTAAGCAAGCAGCAACAAGAGGCCAGTGCAATTATGGCAGAAGACATTAGTATGGATGCTGCTAAAGCGCCAGTTTTAGCAGAACTTGACATTTCTTTGTTAAAAGAAGAACAAAGAACAGCAGTGAGTTGTTTTCTTTTCAGAAATGACAAAAGTCGTGTACTGACATGTCTACAGTCGCCCTGATTCCATTATGCAGTTCTCTATGGAGTTTACTCCTTGTTAGCGGCTATGTCAAGTGTTTTGTTGCTCTGATTGGCCCTTAAAGATGTGACTGACAGAATGTTCAACCAATCACCCTTCGAGTTTTTTTTCAAAGCCTCTGCCATTTCCAAATTGCTGTATATGAGTGGTTTACCAGATGGATGTGTGAACAAATCCATCTGGCGTGCCAGGTTAATTTTCATCTGGATCTGATACACGACTTAAAAGATAGCACATTTTGTTTGGATGAATGAAAGTGAGACTTTGATCATGAAATGTATGGGGTTTTTTTGTTTCTTTTTAAGACATTTATTAACACATTTCCATATTTGGATGTAAAATATTGCTCACTAACTGCAAGCATGTAACTGTCTGCCAATGAGTTTGTGGATTGTGTTTTGAATTTATTTAAATAAAATGTTTCAGATGCATTAATATACAAACTGGCTTCACTTCACCATCTCACTTTGTGTATCACCAGTTTCCCCCAGTGGGTTACGTTCTAACGTTCCTCCATTCCCCTTGAGCCAGAAGTGGCGTATCCAAACCTCAGACCCCATTTATATTTATAAATGAGACCCTAACTCTTTTTGTGAAGTGTCTTAGAAAACATTTAAGGAACGGATAGACTGATAGGTGTGCTTACCTGTGAGCCCCAGGACACTGTACTTCAGCATGCTGATATCATACCACAGACTTTTAATCTTTTCATAGGTATCGTCCTCAAGAGCATACAACTCATTGGCGCCACAGCAGCAGCTACGCTGGCGCTCGAAAGCACACTTGCAGTCCCACTTGTAACAGTTCAGAGGTTTGTCCATTGACACTGGAATGAGATGAAGAAATGGAGAGAAAGGTTTTTTAAAAAAAGGTGAATAGAGATTCTGTGTCACAGATGCTCAACATGACCACCAAATATGTTTTACTTTATCTGTTTATATCCATATTGCTCCATATGACCAGACTGGCTCTTTAAAGGCCTTGTGTTGTCTTTGTTTGGACGGCATGTTTGTTGTCCTTGTGGGTCAAATATAATCCATCCGTGTTCCATTGTTTTTAAAGCATGATGATGCAAAGTTTCACTAAATTCTGTTATTTCATTTTCCCCCAAGCCCATTTAATGAAGATTATTCCTTGTTTTTAAGTTTGCAATCCGTTTTGGAACTATTTTGAAAGATTGATGATGACAGCTAACCCCAATCATTTAAGGGGAGCAAATAATCTCACCAAAATCAAAACTGATTCTGCGTGCTTTGCGTCCTTATGAAGTACATGTATAATTTATCACCCGTTTCTGTGGTACAGCTTTTTCCCAACTTTATTCTTCCATTACAGTCTTTTCTCTTTGTGTAAATGTGGAAGTAATTCCTGCATAGAAAAGTTCAACCAGTTCATCAGAGTTCACAATGTGTACAGCGGTGCCAACTGTTCAGATTGAGTTAAATAAATTTCGAGGTACTTTTGAATCCCTAAAGTAGTGGCACATCCAGGAAAGAACTTTTGAAGCTCACTGCAGCAGATATGATTTAAGCCTCCATCAATCATCTAGAGGAGGAGGATCTAAAATCTGTCTTCACCATAGGTTACCTCAGGGGTCATCAAGTACATTTGCACTAAGGCCAGATTTAGGTTTGACAGAGACTGTGGGGGCCGGTCTTTCAAATCAATAAAAATCAAATAAATATTTTAGCCTTATTAACATATTGTATTGTTTTCTTTCAAAGAATGACATTTTTAGGCATTAACAGTGAGATCCAGCACTATTACCTATAATGCAGACCACAATGAGGCAGGTCTGCCCACAGAAGTGACTGAAAAACACTGAGAATGGGCCCTCCCCAATTCTGATTTAGCACCAGTGTTAACCATTTTTGACTCCTTATAACCCCTTTTCACTGCTTTACTCAGCCGTTTCTGCAACATTTTTGCCACTCCACGTTCTGCTTATTAAACTATTCTTCCACCCCATTCATTACTTTACTAGGCCATTTTTTTTTTCAATATTCTTGTCACTTTTAACCCATTCTTTATACTTTTTGCAGCTTTTTGCCTCTTTCACCATTTTTGGCCATTCTTTAATCCATTTCTACAACTTTGCCTGCACATTTTTTAACCCTTTTGTACCACTCTTTTATCCATTTTATCCTTCTAACCTCTTTATGTCCATCTTTGTAACATTTCTGCCAGACCTAATTTTTACCTCTGCCAGGGAGGTTATGTGAGGAGGAGGGTTTGTTCGTTTGTTAGTTTGTTAGCAACAAATCTCAAAAAGTCATGGATGGATTTTCATGAAGTTTTCAGGAAATGTCAGAAATGGCATAAGGAAGAACTGATTCGATTTTAGGACTGATCCAGATCACCGTCTGGATCCAGAATTTTTTAAAGGATTCTTTACCATTTGGAGATAGAGCTAATGGCAGTGGTCTGCACTGTTACCACTTTACACCAGGAGATGGCAGACATGAGTAACTTCAATCCCAGCAGCGTGTTTAGGTGTGTTTCTATTCAAAGTTTTGGAGTTTATAGAGTTGGAATTGCACGGCCGGTTGAGGAGAGGAGTCAGAGCGTAAAGGAGAGAAAGACAGAGAATTGTAGTGAGAATACTCACAGTGCTGGGAGGAATAGAGGAATATTCAACTTCTGCCATGACTTTCAGTTGTCCAGTGGGACCATGGGTGAGACTCTGAGTGCTTTTCTAGTTTTATATGTATATCTTGCCACTTTCTGCTTATTTTTACCTCTCAACCCATTTATGTTTTCTCCCCCGGCCATTTTTGCAACATTTTTGCCAGTCTTAACCCATTTATGATAACTTTTACCTCTAAACCAAATTTTGCCACTGTCTAACACCCTTTCTTCACTCTTTAATCCTTTTCACTACTTTACCCGGACATTTTTGCAACATGTTTGTGACTTTTAACCAATGTTTGATATTTTTTACCCCTTTTTTCCACTTTTACCCTTTCTTGCCACTTTTGAGCCTCTTTTCACCACTTTTCCTGCCAACTTGTGTCCATTTGTACCAATCCACAACCATTTTGATACTTGCCACTCATTTCTGCCACTCTATAACCCGTTTTCATCTCCTCCAGCCTTTTTTGTGACATTTCGGCCAATCTTTTTTTTTTGTATTTAAAAATGGCTGACACATGGACTTCTGTAAAAGATTACATCTTAAGTAATTTTGGGTAAAACTGTTTCAGTTTTGTTTTTAGGATGGATTTAACAGCTGCTGTCATTTAAATCCAAAAGATATCCTTAAACCACAACATCTTTTTTCACTTCTCACATTTGTATTTAATAATCCTCTGGGATGAGAAGCTTTGGGGGGCCTGATAAGGCCCTTGGGCCACTAGTTGATGATCACTGGGTTACGTTCTAACTTTCTTCCATTCTCACTGATTCCTGATGGGTGTTCTTCACCTACTGTCCCCCAGCTGGCCCCTGCATTTCAATATACCTCATTAACACAAAACTACACCTTGTTTCAGTGTCAAATTTAGGACACATTTTAAATTATGTCAGCCAGAGTTATAATCATAGCACCCCTGGTTTATTTTTGACCCTCCAAGACAACAAATGTTATACATTTTTATAAAACCATCCTGATTCATTGTAAGAACTGAACATGAATTGTTTTTTAAAGGGTGTTTCTAGGAACTAACCATGTCATTTTTAGACTAAAAAAAGTACATATTCATTGTCAGAAAAGTTTTATATTACAGGTCATAATCAACCCCAGGACATAAAGGTGGAAAGCATTCCCTGAAATGTACAGCTGGTTCATACATTCAGTGTGTTAGGTGTACGATGAATAAGATGGTAGGTTGTATTACTTACATGCAGTAGACTTCAGCTCCTCAAAATAGCTGGACCCCGCCTCCACATGGCCACAGAGAAACAGCGACCTCAGCAGGATCAAAACTGCAACCACAAACATCTGAAAGATAGGATTCAGTTGGTAGTTATTCCACTTTAACTAGATACAACGCTCAGCAGCAGTTTAATGATAAATTCTGCCTGTAGATCGATTCATATCTGTTTATGAGCCGTACTTTTGACTACAGTATTGACTCCAGTGAACCTGTGGGTGGTTAGCTGTATACTTCGTTTCAAATCAGCTTAAAATTAAATTTGCAATTATTGTGGCTTTCTGAGCAGAAAACACATCATTTTCCAGTCTTATTCTGTTATTATCACATTACATGCAAATAACTGAAGGCAGACATTTCCGCTAACAAAGCAAAAGTAAACTGCAGGTTTGATATCTTTATTTCAAGCATGTCAGCAAAATTTAAATACAAATACACCAAAATAAATAAATAAATAAATAAACAATGAAAAAGTAAACTCAATGACCCTGTCAGATAACATAGCGAGCATAAAAAATAGGGCATATTTGAAAAGGGGCAAGATGAATTTCACATTTATTTATCTTACTCCTTATTTACCATTCAACTTTAAAAACAAGTTAGTGTGTATAGGATATCCTGCATTATTAATTTTCTTATTGCTATCTTTTAATGACTGCAGGGTGCTTTTCTATGTGTTACCTCAGACCTCAGCACAGTAAGTTAAATAAGGGAAAACCAGTGAAGTGTGTGGTGCTTTACAACCCAGACAGAAAGCTTGGTTTGAATTTATTTTATGTGGCGTTTCCAGCAGATTTTTGTGGTCATACATTGAAGTTTATTTTAATATCCTCTTTCTCTCTGTGTTTATCCAAGGATTTCCAAATGACACAAATTTATTTAATTCAAATGTCATGATCATTTTTTTAGGTCAAACCAGAGCTCTAATGTAGCCATTTCTTCTGCAAATGTACTCCAGAGAGAAACAAGAGAGTATCGTCTGCATAAAGAGCAAATTTTACTGCATTGATACGCTGCAGAAATCATTTAGATAAAGAGGAAATGATTTGGGGCCTACTGTTGACCCTTGGGGAACGCCACATTAATGTAAATGTGTTCTTACTTTTCTCAACCTTTATTTGTGATTTCCTGCCTGTTATACAGAACCTCAACAGCTCTGGTTTGTGGAGTAAATTTGACATTCAAAATTAGCATTGGCATCTTTACATATATCAACATTTTCAATCCAGGTATGAAGCCAATTAGCAGCTTAAATACCCATGACCACAGAACATTTGATTTGGTTAAAAAATGACCTGCAAAAACAAGATACAAGACTGTTTAAATATTTTTAAACAGATGGACTACATATCCTATGATTTATTGTGATTCCTTTATTCATTGTGAATGATAGTTCTTTAATTTTTAGGCTATACATGGTCCTTCCAAGCAGCCCTGAAAAATGAAGTCAATGCAGAAGTGCAAAAAATTGCAATACCCCGAGTGTCCACTTATGCTGGCTGCAGGAACACTGGAAGTCACGTACACAATACATGTTAAAAAGCCGTTTTTACACTAGAAATGAACTGGTTTACAGCATGGGCCAACAAAGGAAATGTGTCTCATTAGCTAATGTCTTCATATGCTTTCACTGGACCGGGGGTTGATTTTTTTTTGTTTCTGTACGACTATCATAGGAAAACCTCACTGCGCACAGATTGTCATGTCTCATATGATTGATAGATAGCTTGACAGGCAGATTCTATCACAACAAGGCTAGCTTTAGTGATAGCTTAGGTGACAGGAAGTTGAGCTCAGTGGGCGGGCTCTTGTCTGCTGTAGGTTGATCCAAAGTTCAGGTGAGACAGTGATTTCAATAAGGAGGCCGCCAAAGATTGGCTTCGAGAGCTGTTTGAGTCCGCCTACTGTAATCAAATGGCTGACATCACACAGGCTTTTTCCAGTTCTCCTATAGTCTATGGGTCCTTCTTTCGACATTTATCTTGATTTTGGTTTTCACATTCAAAATCAGAATCAGAATCAGCTTTATTGGCCAAGTATGTGTGCACATACAAGGAATTTGACTCCGGTAACTTTTGCTCTCTTGTACAAAAACCACAGAACTTAAATAAGCGTGAAACTAAGATATATACATCTGTACAACATAAATTAGGCTTAGAAGCAAAGGAAAAATTGTAAAGTAAAAAGTAAGAGCACATATATACAACATTACGGGATTATGTACACTGAGTATATACAACAGTGCAGAGTTTTTGTTATTGTTCAAGTGATGGTCTAAAACTGTGACCACTCAGAGTTTGTCATGAAATGAAAGTGTAGCATTAATAGGCTACATTAATTGTGGTGGGATAAGGTCCATATTTAGTGCAATAGTTTTCTTGAGCTGCATTAATTGCCATGCCTCCCTGCAGCCACAGTGCTATAAAATAAGTTTGCTGCTGCTCCTTAATGTCTCATTTCAAGACAAAATAGTGGAAAGGTCAGAGGCATCTGCACCTTGTGAAATCAAACATTTACCTTTTTAGTACTAAATAGTTACCCTTTCAATCAAAGGGCCTTTATTTGTGGTTCAACTAATGTCATAAAGTTGACTCTACCCAGTGTTCTTTTTGTCCTCCCTATGGAAAAGCAGGTCAGTATCCAATAGGAAGTCAATAATCAGTTAAAGATGACAAAAGCAGTTAGAAATGCAAAATAGTCAAATCTCAGAATGCAGCAAAAGATGAGATTAATTAACCATGATTTATTACTTATTCATGATTTCTAATCGTTGTTTTTGACAACCCTTGTTGCAATATTGCATTGTTTGTGTATAGATTGCTTTAATATCATGGCGGCATGTATCGTTGTCACCAAGAGCTGACAGTAAGTGCACAAGACATTTCCATGGTTAAAGCAGGCCTCACAAATCAGAGACGTCACTGTGGATTGTGGTCACTGTTGTATTCTTGCTTGATATCACTAATAAACGATGCTTTTCCTGAAACGTCTTGTTTAGGTGCACATTTTGTCTCACACTCAGGTAGCTCGAGGTACGTCTAACTTGGACACTTCTGACATTATGGCTTATAATCAAATCCAGTATGGAGAAAATGAATCGAACTCTTGAATACCATTCCCCTGATAGCATACCTCTCTAGTTAACTGAGTAAAACGATACGACCCACAGTGTCAGTGGCATACTTCTTTCTGCTAAATGCAATGGCCTGGTTAAACAACATGTCCATGGTCACTTTTTCAATTTTTTTTTTTTTATGTTGCAGTCTAATGCTACTATAAAAAAATTGCTTTTCTCATTAAGCTACATTCAGTACCCCATAAGAACAAAGTGAAAACATAATTTTAGAAATGGAACTCAATTAACAAACTGAAATATCACACTGAAGAGAGAGGATAGGGGATATAAAGGTGCATATCAACAGGACACAAAGTTATATATATTTTTTACTATTCTACACATCAGCAATTTGTGTCATTTTACTCAAATTCATACAAAATAACTGGCAGAAAAATACATAGAAAATAAGATATCACCATTCAACTCAAAGCTTTCCTCTCAAAGGCAGCTTTTCTCTGGAGTTTAAAGCTTCATTAACTAATTTTGGTGATTATAGTAACTAATCAATGTGATTGAATAAGTGAATAGAACTTACTGTGTTTCTTCCTCCCTCTCCTTCTTAAAGACTACACCGAGCTGTTCTGAAAACAGAGCAGGATTTTTAAATAGTGTAAAGTTTTAGGGTCTTAGCAGCGCGGCTGACCCTCCCAGTGACGCGATGAAGGTCAGAAGCTCCGCCTCCTTTCATACACACAAACAAACACGCACACATTTCACGGCCAAACACCAACACCACAGTCCTGTCAACAAAGAGAGTAATAGACTCCCACTGACATAGTTTCCTCTAGTGTAAAAGAACAAGTATCAATCACATCACGACTGTCAGCAGTCTTTGTTGGGACCATAATGGCCCTTATTAGGACAGGGGTGTCCCATTGCCTTCCTTTCAGAGGACAGCAGCTTCTGAAAAGCTGATATGGAGAAGATTGTTGGCAGGTCCCTGAGGATGGAAATAAAAAAAGAGCTCATAGGTAATGCTATCAGTCTATTGATAAGGCCTACATCTGAGAACAATGAGCAGCACTGCCTGGTTCTCATAGATGGACCAACACAGACAATACTGCATGTTCCCATAACTTCTGTCCCTTTGAATACTGAGGAAACAGATTTATTGATTGTGGGCTGAGATATGAAGGTGGACTCCAGTGTTATCTAACAGAAATGACCTTGTACTGTGGGACAGTATTATTCGAAGATGACACAAAGCTGCAATCTTTTATTGTCTTTATCAAAACCAGTTTCCAAGAATTTTACAAAGACATGCTATCTTATGGTCCAAAGACAAAGAATCCAGGAGGATAAGGAGTTTTTGGCTGTCCACTGCGGTCAGCCCTACACATGGGTCTGCATGTGTCTAACTGACTATACTTTCAGGGCCATGACATTCAGAGTTGCGCTGTGGGCGGGGTTTAGTTGTACTGACAGCCACTGGTAATGTCTGCCTCCACTGCAGTAAATACCTCAGGTCTAGCTTTAACAGTGCGTCCATTTTACTAGAACTGGACCACTTTTCTGTATGAAATAGACTAAAAACAACCCTGTTGGGAAGATGCTTTTGCTCTTCTGTAGACCTGCATTGGCACAAGTATGTGATAAGGGGGTTAGTTGTTGTGTGAATGCTTGGATACAATGACTCCTAGTGGAGTGGTTAGCTTGGAATTAGCCACAGTGGCACTTTTGTCAGAACTGGAGGACATTTCTTTATTAAAACAAGTGCAGAAGGCCACACAGAAAGCCTTCTGTGACAGAAAAGGTGTTTCTGCTCTACTCCTGGTCTGCTCCGGCATGATTTTGCGATCACAACGGGGGGGTTTTCAATGTATCCAGGGCCTGCTGCTGCAGTGGCTGTTAGCTCGTATGTAGCTGTAGGACAACAGCAATTTCATCCGAGCCGGCCTACATTTCTTTTTATAACAAGCTGAAAGAGTCAAACTGAAAGCTTGTCTTTACATAGAAGCTGTTTTTGCTTGTCTCTCCAGCGTCATTGGCATCAATTTTGCATGAAGCTCGACTATAAGGCAGCGTCATTTGTCACTCTGATAGCCTGTCATGAATGTGACAGACAGAACATCACTTTCTGAAGTTTTTCTGAGAAGTCCTGCCCTTCCCAAATTTTCTGTGAGAGCATTCCCAGATGAGTGTGATATATTTTCAGTCAATCTGGTGTTTCAGGTTTGCTGTTTCCTGCCAACAGGGCTTTATGTTTTACACTTTGAGGGTCCTTCAATTCCCAACCCACAGACATAAGGGACAACTAAATTATACACCCAAAAAACTAATCACTGCCAGAATACAAAATTCAGTCTGGCATTTCAGCAGGCCTAAGTGTGAGTTAATCCCTCCACTAGCAGGTCCTGTATGCAACCACTCACAACAGCGAACCCTTTCCCCCGAAGCTATCACACTCTCATGTCAAAACAGGTCAGCAGAAGAGTGAAAATACCTCTTCTGTCACAGAAAGCTTTCAGCGTTGCCCTGTTTGTTTTATGAAGAAATGTCCAGTTCTGACAAAAGTCCCTATCCCTATCACATACTCATGCCAGTGCCGGTTGGTAAAAGAGCAAAAATATCTTTCCCAACATAGAAAGCTTTCAGGGTTGTTTTTAGTCTTTATTTCATACAGAGATGTTGTCCAGTTCTAGTAAAAACTAAATCAACAACTAAACCCCACTCATAGTGCAATTTTGAATGTTATGGCTCTGAAAGTAGAGTCAATCAGACAGACACATACAAAAATACATATCCCACTGCAATAAATGTAATTCTGTCAGTACTGCATACCCATCATCAGAGATAAGAGTTTGTAATCTAGCAGTCAAAATGTCCTCCCATGGTGTTTTCTGGTGTTAAAGACAAAAGTCTGTTTCTTTGTTCATCCTTTAGCTATAAAGTGCCTTAAATTTTTAGGTCTGGACTGCATTTGTACGTCTGTATCGATACTGATGTCAGCCAAGATGAATTTTTGAATTTTTTCATTTTGGACATTGGTAAAAATAAAGTTTTACGCATGCCTTTAAATGCTAGACAGCCTCGAGCTCTCTGGTAGTTTTTTCCACAGGTGGGGAGCATAGGAGCTAAACACTGCCTTACTCTACTTGGTTCTTATTCTGGGAACAGTTAGTAGACCTGTCAAAGTCATAAGGAACCAGAATATCTGATATATAAATATCTGTTCATTTTAGTGCTTTATGAAGCAACTGTAGGATTTTACAACCAGGTCTTTGACTCAAGCTGAAGCCGGTGTTGCAGGGTCAATTTTCTGCTAACCTGAATTTTAACAGGCATTTGTTTCTGGTCTTCTTGTTCCACTTGTCCTATTAGATAACAGGGAGTATCCCATGTTCACAGCTTTCTTAAAAGACTCGCTGGCCTCTGGGGTCGTCCATTGTCTGTGTTTACTAGATGACCACCTCCATCTATAGAGTCCCAAGTCAGCTGGCCTGGTTCTTCAGAATTGCCTTATCTGCTAGAAGGAGGCCGGGGCGTATCGGGTGTTTTCATATCTGCTTTCACACATCCCTTCAAAACAGACCAGTCTAGAGGATAAATCCCCTACAGGAACACGATGGATACACTGACCTGACCTCAGATGTGATTTCAAACCAGAGCTTTGAATTTCAGCATAATGGTCCGAACTATGGCTGTCTGAGATAGTTTGATATGGAGCTGAACGTGTATCATATTCTTCATTAGAGGGGATTAAACTGAGAAGTTACAGTCCCTTTTTACTGACCTACAAAAAAGCTATTAGGGATCTTTGACACCTTTGATCACCCTCAGCCTCAATAGAGAGACAACATGTAAAACCTGGAGACATTCTTACAGCCTGTAATCATTTCAGAAGTCCTCAGTAATCATTTCAACCTGTGAATAACCAAGATGGCGAGTTGTAAAACAAAAAAACATCCATGTACTTTTGCCACGAATGGAGTATTTTTGGGCAAAGAAATACAATCCCAATACCAAAAAAGTTGGGATGTTGTGTAAGATGTTGAAACTGAGATTTTTTGCATTCAAGAAAAAAAATTCTCGTTCTGAATTTGCTGGTAGCAACACAATAAAAAAATGTAGGCACAGGATGACAAAAGGAGGGAAAATTAAGTGGTAACTAGAAAAGCACAAGGAGAGCACAGACCTCTGCCATTAGCCCTATCTCCTAATAGTAAAGAACCCTTTAAAAATTCCTGGATCCAGACGGTGATCCGGATCACTCCCAAAATTTAATCAGTTCTTCCTTATTCCATTTCTGACATTTCCTGAAAATTTCATCAAAATCCGTCCATAACTTTTTAAGTTATGTTGCTAACAAACAAACTAACAAACCCTGCCAATCACATAACCTCCTTGGTGGAGGTTATGATAAAAACAACTCATTAGTTTGAAGAGCAACAGGTCAGTAACATGACTGGGTATAAAAGGGACATTTTACGGAGGCAGTGTCTCTCAGACGTAAAAATGGGCAGAGGTCATTTGTTTAAATACTGCAACTTAAAATTGTGGAACAACCTTAGAAAAGTGTTCTTTGGTGTAAAATTATGAGCAATTTGAACAAACATTTACATTTACAGTACAATATACTGAATCACAAGATTCTGAAAATCTGGAGAAATCTCCCCTGTGTGCAAGGGACAAGGTTGAAGGTCAATATTGGATGCTTGTAATTTCTGGACCCTCAGGCAGCCAGCATTAAAAACAGGCATGATTCTGTACTGGAAATCACTGCATGGGCTCAGGAGCACTTCCAGAAATCATTGTCTGTCAACACAGTTCACTGTGCCATCCATAAATGTAAGTTAAAGCTGTATCATGCAAAGAAGAAGCCATATGTATGTGAACATGATCCTCTGGGCCACATCTTATTTAAGTTGGACTGAGGAGAAATAGAAAACTGCTCTGCGGTCAGATGAATCAAAATGTGAAATTATTTTTGGAAACCATGGCCAGAATGTGCAGTGGAATAATGAAAAGAGGGACCATCAAGCTTATCAGTGCACAGCTCAAAAGCCTGCATCTCTGATGGTATGCAGTTGCATTTGTGCCTTTGATGTGGGCAAGTTACACATCTTGTTTTTGGTTTAGCATCCTATGCTGAAATATGCAAGGCCTTCCCTGAAAGAGATGTTGTCTAGATGGGAGCACATGTTGTTCTAAAAACTCCATACACTTTTCAGCATTGATAGTGCCTTTTTACATGTTTAAGCTGCCCACGCCGTAGGCACTAATGTTACCCCATACCATCAGAGAGGCAGGCTTTTAAATTAACAAGCTGTATTATAACTCTTACCTTTAGTTCACAAGGCATGCCGTCTGTGGTTTCCAAAAAGAATTTCAAATTTTTATTCATCTGACCACAGAACAGTATTCCATTTTGCCTCAGTCCATTTTAAATGAGCTTTGGCCCAGAGAGGATCGTGTTCACATGCGTATGGCATCTTCTTTGCATGATACAGATTAGGCTTGCATTTGTGGATGGCGTGGCGACCTGTGTTGATTTCTGGAAGTGCTCCTGAGCCCATGCAGTGATTTCCAGTACAGAATCAAGCCTGTTAGGAACGAAGTGCTGCCTGAGGGGCCTGAAGATCACAAGCATCCAATACTGACCTTCAGCCTTGTCTCTTGCACACAGAGATTTCTCCAGATTCTCAGAATCTTTAAACGATATTATGCACTATAGATGGTGGGATATTACAATTCTACCCAATTTTATGCTGAGGAGCATTTTTCCCAAGACTGTTCCACAATTTTTGGATAGGTTTTTTTTTTTGCAGTTTGGTAAACCCCTGGCTATTTAAACTTCTGAGACTCTGCCTCTATAAAATGCCCCCTTTATACCTAGTCATGTTACTGACTGGTTGCCAATTAAGCTTAATAGCAGTAAATACTCCTCCAGCTGTTTATAAGTATGACTTCCTTTTCCTGTCCCTACTTGTTTGAAATGTGTTGTGCCCATCAAATTCAAAATAAGCTATTATTTTTTCATGAAATGAAATCTCATTTTTAACACCTGATATGTTTTCTGTTGTATTATGAATAACATGTGGGTTTATGAGATTTGCAAATCATTGCATTATGGGTTTTTTTTTGTTTGTTTGTTTGTTTGTTTGTTTTACATCACCCCAACTTTTTTGGAATTGGGGTTATTTCTTCAATCCATTGTAGTGAAAATTATAACAATCTGTGGCTGTCCAAATACCTAAATGTAAGTCTCTAATTAGTTGTGTTGACAGCATCCATTCTTGCTTAGATAGTCTTTTAAAACAGTAGCATTAAAAAGAATTTAAAACAATAACAGTGATCATTTGTCTGACTTTTTTATACTGCGTTGAATGTAATCTTCTGTCATGACTAAAGTAATGACATTTCATACAACCTTTGACATTAAAGTGCTTTATTTAAATGTTGTACATTAATGACTTAGAGTGGACATGCATTTATTCAAACAGGTCATACCTTTACAAGTTTCAGTAAAAAATAAAAAATTCAAACACTGTAAAAGTCAACAACCTCCTCAGTGTAGAAATGATCATTTCCTCAATATCAGCCTTAATCAGATCATGTTTTTTTTACTGTAACTGGACAGGTTTTCTCTATTGATCTTCCCAAATTTCCTTAAAAAGAGAGCACAAGGAGCTAAGGCAGAGCTAGACTAATTGATTTCACATTGCAGTTTCTAATTGTGCCCCCAGACTCAAAACCCAAATAAGGCTCGGATTAATTTTAAATCTCTCTATAATATTTTTTCAGAATCATGGTCGGCAGCGAAGAGCAAGAAAACACTAAAAGTGTTATAATGATTCCCGTCATCGCAGAGATAACAATTCTTAGGAAGGCTCACTGACACGCTATCATTGTGTTTAAGGAAGACGACCATGACAGTGGAGGAACTGTCTTCTTGATCGTACACATTCTGGTCCGTTGAGCCGACCATGTCCTCACCGTTGACCTGCAGGCTGGCGCAGGCTTTCAGGTCGCCCCCGGGAGAACCAGCGTCACTGTAGATGGTGAAAGCCAGGCTGTAGACACCGGAGCAGGGCGCGGTGAAGACACCAGTGTCTGAATTGTAGCTATCACCCATGTCAAAGAAGACCTTTTCATAGACGATAGTCTTCTCTGTGCCGTGTGGACCGAAACACTTAAAAGGACCACTCTTAAACAGAGCCACAGAGAGGGCAGTGCGGTCAGCTGGAGGGGCACAAAAAGAACAACCATTCACGAGAAAAAGTAGCATTGGTGCAGCAGGTTTAACTCCTCCTTACATTTGTGTCCAAAATTCCCTTTTAAACTCTGAAAAATTTCGTTTAAATTGTCGCTTACCTTTAATGCTTTCAAGTTTGTCCTTTGTCTTTGAGTATTCTTCTTGCAGCTCAGCCAGACTTGAGTTAAAGTACGCCTGCAACGTGTTTAGCTTTTGGATGGTCTTCAGGCAGGTACAAGTACCCTGTTTCCTGTAAAAATCTGAACACAGAGATATATATATATATACATATATATATATATATATGTATATATATATATATGCAGAACAGAATATATGCAGACACATGGAGTATTTCTCACCGCTGCCTGGCTCTTTGCCTTTCTTTGGCTTCCAGGCAAATTGAGTGAAGGCAACAGCAGAGTGAAGCAGGAAAAGCAAAATAAGAGCTGTAAGAGAAAGAAGGGAAAAGGAGCTGTGTATTAGTTTCCTGGTTCTGCATTCATGTGTCTATTAACCCTCTGTAAATGCTTCGATCCTCACCTTTCATGTTGATCATTGCAGCTGCAGAAGGACATAAAGTGATGGAGTGGCAAACGGCGGAAGTGGCGTAGATATTTATATATTTCTCCCCAAAAAACCACCCCCCTTGTTTCGTTTTTTGATTCCCTTTCTATAATTGCTCCTCCTGCTTTTTTATTTTTTTCTTTACTTAGTAAAATTTGCCTTGAAAGCCATCCAACAAAGGGACGATTATCATCATCACCAGGTGCTCTCACTTTCTAAATTCGCACAAAGGCACACGCCTTCTGGGATGTTTGGAGGCTTTTATTTCATCCATTGTTTGGAAAGGTGTGTCTCCTCAGACTTGCAGGTATGGAGGTTTGCTGATAGACTTGATTTTTATATTCATCAACATTTATACGCAAATTGGGGTCCAAGTCGCCAAAGCAAAGGCATCAAAAATCTCATGGGTGAAACAATTTTTTGACTCCAGTTATAATTAGCACTTTTTTGTTAAATTCAAATAACTTTGTTGAATTCAATTTGTGAAAAAGGCACATAAAATAAAGAAAATTATGTCTACAAATGTGATTTGAGAAAACTAAGAGAGGAGTAAATAGTGGATCATATCAGTAGATGCTCTGCTGTTCCTGCAGGTTTGCACAAAACAAACTTCTCAGTCTGGACTTATATATATATGTCATTTGCACTGACAATATATGTATATATATATATATATATATACTGTCAGTGCAAATGACAATATAATTGTAAAGTCATCAACCATTCAAGAATAATTTAAATTTTATTGGACAACCCTCCCAATGATTACTATTTTTCCAAAATTAAAAAAACTCAAAATGCACTGTTCCGAATTAATATGCACAACAGAGTTTCAAAACTTTTTATAGGTTGTAAAGAACTGAAAATGGTTATTTGTTGACTTTGCAGCATCAGGGGGTCATATTTACTGAAATCAAAGCTATTTCAATCAAAAACATCTTAACAGGCAAAGTTCCACGTTAACATAGGAGCCCTTCTTTGACATCACCTTCACTATTCTTGCATCCATTGAACTTGTGAGTTTTTGGAGAGTTTCTGCTTAAATTTCTTTGCAGGATGTCAGAATATCCTCCCAGAGCTGCTGTTTTGATGTGAACTGTCTCCCACCCTCATAGATCTTTAGCTTGAGGATGCTCCAAAGGATCTCAGTAGGGTTGAGGTCAGGGGAGGATGGGGGCCACACCATGAGTTTCTCTCCTTTTATGCCCATAGCAGCCAATGACACAGAGGGATTCTTTGCAGCATGAGGTGGTACCAACAATTCTGTCAGTGTGTGTTTATTTATTCTGTAACTTACTGACATGTGAAGCTATGTTTTCCTTTTTTTTTGAGTTTTTGTGAGTCATCAGTTAATAATCACAAAATCTCAGCAGAAACTCTCATGCACGTCATCCAAGGGACCAAACACTGCAAACTCATTAAATAGTTTTACTTAAGTTTGGGTTTGAAACATTGGGGGTGGGGGTGGGGGGGTGCCTGTGAAAAGGGCCATGGCAGGGTTCAGCCTTTGACTGCATACAGGAAAGAGCTTCAGTGTCAGCTGGAATTCTTGGGAACGGTCTAATCCATGAAAGAAATGTAAATTAGAAAGATGGAATCAAAAAACAACGTTTAAAAAAAGTCATAATTGAGAGAGTCTCTTACTCAGAAAAATGGAGCAAATTTAATTTTTTATTTATTTTTTTCATGCAAATGCACACATTCATTAATATTATTTTCTCATAAAAACAGATTTTTACATAATCCAGTAATTATAGACAGACCAAAGTTGTTCAGCAAGTTTTATTTATTCCGTCATCAACATTCATAACTTTTATAGAAAAAGCTTAAAGGTTGTTTTTCAAACTTTATAAGGATTTTTATCTCTTTTCCCATTATCATGACCAATTCATGGTTCAAATTAATCAGAAATTTCTGTTTATTTAATAAGTGAATGGAAAACATTAACTTACATGCTAATTGCTGAAAGAGCAATTAATTCTTGGTACAGGACATTTTTTTTCTTACATATTTTTCTATTACAAATAACTTCTCATCAGTTCAACATGGTTAGTTCATGCAACCATGACTTTACATGGCAAACACATTTATTTAAAAGTGGATTTAAACAGGCCTCATCTAAAATCTTTTTGTGGATGATCAATGGTATTTCACCTCATGAAATATGTAAAAATATGATGGAATAGATTATGAGATTAGGAGCTACAAATCTAAATGTCACAACAGACTTAATAATACTCATAATAGTCATAGTCAGTAGTGTACATCAGGAAAGCAGTGAAAGTGTTGTAGTAGCTGCCGTAGTCACAGATAACACAACCTTCAGGCAGGACGACAGCCACCTCATCCCCGGCCTTTAACTTTATGGCCAAAACAGCCGTGGCACTGTCTTCAAGGTCCTGACCGTTCATCTCCAGCAGCCAAGACACGTCTGTGCCGTTAACCTGCAGAACAGCGCAGGCGTTCAGGTCATTGTCAGAGGCCTGGGCCCCATAGATGGTGACAGAGACGCCGTAGACCCCAGAGTAGGGAACGGTGAAGTTCCCGCTTTCCACACTGTAGCTGTCTCCCATGTTGATGTAGGCATGCTTGTAGACGATGGTCTTGGGGCTTTCGAAAGGGCCGTAGCAGTTTTCAGTATGATTCAGAGCAACGGAGAAAGCACAGCGGCTGTCTGGAAATGAGGACAGAAGAAGAAAAAAAGGCAGACTGATGGCATGACAAGCAATGCTGTCTTAAACTAGGACTATAAATAATAATTGACTACCTTTTTCCCTGAGGAAAGAGAACTTTGGTGATAAAAACTCTGACAAAAATTAAGTTTGGTTTTTGTCAGTGAGACTAAAATATTAATACTGGACAAGTGGACAATCAAATTCCATGATACTGCACCGCTGTGAGTTGACTAAAATTAATGAACAATTTTTTCCCTAAGACTAGGGTCTTTGAATATTGAGTCCATTATTTTTTCAATGGGGGGGTCAGCTCCCTAATCCGAATAAACATCATGTAATCCAACCTTGCATAATGAGTCTGTTGCATTTTATTTGTCTTCACTGTGAAGATTCGTAGAATGTGAAAACTGTTTTGTACAGTGATTAAAATGAGGCGTGAGGATGTTCCTGTGGCTTTGTGACTTCTTAAAAAGCACACTGGATCCATCCACCCCGACAGAGTTCCTTATGAAACTTTTAATTCAGTCTCTGTTAGCTGGCAGTGAGAACAAACTTTCGTCTCTGTTACATTTCCATGGTTGATGTCTACATAATACTCAGGCAAATCACAGCATTTCAGTGCAGGAGAGGGAGAAAAAAGGAGGAAGTAGTAGGCACAGTTTTGATTCATCAGTCACCTGTCTAAGTGGCTAATGACTGAAAATTTGCATTAAATCAAACTTGATTGTAAAAAAAAAACCTGACAAATGGAACATTTGATGTCAGTGTGCAAACAGAATAACTGAGACCTGTTTTCATTTTAATGTGTGTAAAATTCAGCTCAGTGTGTAAAGGCCTTAAACTAAAATCAAAAACAGCTTTCAAAAATGTAAAATACACCGACTAAAATACTGACACACAGTAGAAACATATCCTGGCTTTCAAATGTCCAGCAGTCAAGCAGTGTTTAGTTTCTTTCATGAAAATGAAGCTTATTTTTCATCAGAGATTTTATCACCGGAGATCTATTTTTCACTAGTTTAGTCCATTCTTCCATATGGAGGAAGGCGCCTTAAATTATGTTAAAAATTAGGAGTCAAAAACAAAACAAAACAAAACAAAACAAAAACACTGACTTTCATCAGTGTATCTCAAATAAAATAAAGTGGGGATAATGCCTCAATGTGTTTCATATATATATATATATATATATGTATACATATATTTTATATATATATATATTAACATGGCTCGTTATTTTTATTTCCAAATTAATGTCTTTAGCTAAAGGAAGGACTAGTGAGGACTTTCTATTGACTCAAACTTTTCTAAAATGTTTTTGAGTTTTTGTTGACTAAATCTAGAGCAAAACTATGAAGGTTAAAAACAACAAAAATGTGACTAAAACTGCAAGTAATTATTATTCTAAGACTTAGATTGAATTCAAAATAGCTGCTTAAATACAGTAATGACAATCAAAGTTTTCACTCTGAGACTTTTAAATAAAATCTTTATTTTTCAGTTTCTAATACTCAGATTTATCGCTCACCTTTTTCAGCAAGGGCTTTCTTTGCATAATGAAGCTCGTAAGACATTGCTTCATAGGTGTAGTTAAAGAACTGCTCCATCCTATACATCTGCTTCTCCATCAGGCAGCAGCCACACGACAGCAGGTCCACCTTGCACTCTGTGTGAGCAAACACACTTTTGAACATTCAATCACAGATGAGGGCAAATGCTAGTACACTGACTACAAACCAGGGGTGTCCAAACTTTTCTGAATGAGGGCCACACAAAAAAAAAATATTAAGATGCCATGGCTGCTTTGATTCCTGAAAGAAGCTGCTGATTTTTAAAGTATGGGTGCTTATGAAAAAGATTAGCACACTATGCTTAGGAAATCCAATCTTGAGACAGAGCAGGTAGCAGAGGAAATAAGTACAGTTCATGTTGCTATTTGCTCTAATCATTTCAACTTGATTTATCTGGGTGTTAGGAATTAAGACATCTTTATTTTGGTAGTTAATATGTTTATATGTCTACATTTAGTAGGGAAATAAAGCCTGTTATTCAATTTTCTTGTCAAAATGTTTGTTTACAGACCTAACAAAGCAGCACTGACAGAAGGGAAAACTAACTACTACCTTGTACATACTTTTATGTCTTTATACTATGTTTTCCTATATTAATCTTAGCCCTGATTCTTAATTCAATGTGCTCTTTGTGAGGGATTATTTTTACCTGAGGACCTCTGATAAAACTCTAATCACTCCCTGATGATACAATGTGTAGCCATACATTTTCATCGGATCAGCAAAGTCTGCAACGTAAACGACTTTACTGATGTTTCTGGTGGAAAGCAGAGATATGACTTAGCAGTAATGACAAAGGCCCAGTCTGTTATTGTCTTTGAGGTCATTATAATTTTTTTACATTCATAATCTGTAAAAAGCTGTCCATGCTGAATGAACAAGTGAACAATTTGTCCTCCCTCTCGTATTTGGATCACGTCTGTCATCTGTGGGTATCAGCAGCTGATTAGGCGGCGAGGAATAGCCAAGTACCAGAACATCTTTCCTGGTAATGCCTGAGAGCAATGAGATGACTTGCTTACAATACAAACCTTTTCGGTCATTGTTTTCTGCAGTCAACGTTATTCTAGACTCTGTTAATTCTGGATTGTTGCGTTGCACACAAATACCTACTCTCCCAGCACAGATCAGCTGTTGTAGCCTAATAAGTGGAACATAACAGAACACATTTATAAAGCTCAGTAACTATTAAAAGTGTAATTAGAGAGCAGACATGCACATATGCATTTAGATTGTTGAGTTTTTAGAAAATAAACTCAATTATTAAAATAAACTGCAATGAACTAAAGAAAATACTTTAATTGCCCTCAAGGTGTCAATACTTTATTCACAATGCCATGCACAGCCTCTGTTTTTTTAATCAATAAAAAGAGCAGATAAAGCAGCACGGACAGTAATGCTCTATTTGCACCGGATTGGTATTACCTGTGGACCTCTGGTCATAATCACGTATGACATTCTTTAATCCTGTGTGAATGGACTATGTCTGTTAATTTCAAAGTAAACATCCAAGGGTGAGTTTCTGACAACATTTCAGCACACAGAGGTCCACAGGTAATACTAACCCTGTGTGATTCAGTATCTCTGTAATTCAGGGTGGTAATTATGTTATTTTTCTGTCCGTGTGGCTTTGTTTCTTTTCTTTTTCAACTGAAAAATTACTAGCATCTGTGTAGGACATTTTTAACCATTTTTTGACTCACAATTGTTCTGCTATGGTTTTGGTGCATTTCAGCCCTTCAGATTTAGCACTGCACTCTTAACCCTCTGGTATTACACTGGGGAGGGGTGAGGGAGGCTTTCACCTTCTCTCCTTCTCTGTTTGATCACATGCAGATACAAACATGACAGGTGTCACCTTGATGCATAATGGGAGAGCGAGTGAAGCCAGTCACTGGGTCATTGATCATGGACAACTTTTCTTACAAAAATGTAAAAAGAACGGACACATATGTCTGTTGAAAGTATGTGCGGTCCACTGCAAAATGCATGGACTTCGTGGCATTTTTAAAATGGAATTTAGAAATAAAACTTCAGAAATGTCTGTAAACTTGAGTATTTCACAGACTTCCCATTTCTCAGGCAAATGCGTTGCAAAGATACTGATGTCCAGGAGTAATTCACAAGTTATCCAAGGTACCCAGGTGATACTAATCCTGTGTGAATAGGGCTTAATACAGTACAAGTTTCATCTTCTTATGTCATCCTTATTCTATTTCATTTTTAGAATTAAAGATAAACCAAGGGCCATACTTGGACCTCAGGCCATAGCTTGGACACCCCTGCTATAGACATAAAGAGCACACTGATCCTGGACAGTCTCTTACGTTTGTCTTCACTGGGGTCCGTGTGCGCTGGCATGATGTGTTCCGGCCAGTCAAAGCCTTCCCCATGCCAGCCAAACACTGCGTGAAGCAGACACAGCAGTACGGCAGCTGGAGGAGGGACAAAAAGCAGGCGTTTGCAGGGATTTTCCCACATGAAACAAAATCTATTTTAGAGTATTCAGACAAACATAATCCCTTAAAAAAGATCGTAAAGGGTCCCTGTAACCATAACCCCCTTCTTACGATCTGACTTTATTCTCATTACACTTATTTTAACCCACATCCAGAAAAATATTTCATTTCAAGATATAATGAGGCAAAAAGAAAAAAGTCTGAATGGCTTATAAGAAATATCTCTCAATCAAACAAGCATGTTGAAATTGTTGAGGGTGTTGAAAGATTAGTTAGTATTCCACAATCCATGACTCAAACATGTCAAATTTAGCTTTTTTTCCCCCATAGGTTGATATTTTTTTACCTATTGTAACAACTCAGCACCTTAAAATGTGTACCTGGACATGTCAGGTGGATATGGATCAAAAAATAGATATTCCTGACTAGAAGTTATTAAATACACTTGCTGAGATTTGAGTTTTTGCAGTATTAAAAGCCATCACTAAGCCAAATCAAGGATCTCACCTTTCATGTTGATGCTGGAAAATTGAGATGAATCAAAAGGACTGAAGGTGTGCTGAATGATCACAAGACAAATTTTGAGGATTTATATTCTTTTAGAGCCCCTCCCTTCTTACCTCTCATTTTTTTAATATCTCTAACTTGCGCATTGCTCCTCCTTTAGTCTTTTTATTTCTTAATCTCCGCCCTATTTGCTTTTATAACTTTAGAAACTAGCAGTTTCTGTCCACATCACTAGGGGCTCTGGTTATTCAGATATCTCACACAGGCAGGCACACACCCTCCAGGGCTTTGTTAATAGTGCCACTCTGGCATCGTGATCCTGACGGAGAGGCGATCTTGATCTGGAGTTCAGGTTTCTTCTTTTCTGTTAAAAACTGAGCTACACATTTATATATATATAAGCCTGTAGGTGAGGCTGATAAAGAGGAGAGCTTTCTGGGTCTCAGACACATAAAAGGGTCCATGGAGGTCCTCAAAAACATGGACCATTGTATAGTTAAGCTGTGATAATCAGATTTATTTCTAACCTAAACACTAACTTCTTATCGATTCAAAAAGTCATCAGTATGAGCCTCTTTTTTATGTTTACAGCATGGGTGGGATAACTACACTAATATCAGACTCAATGACCATATCATTTATACACTGGTTTATTTAGACCTTGTTGAATAACAGCTTAAAATTTAAAGTTTAAAAAAGAACAAAAGTATTGCACACCAGGGAAAAGACAATATCTTTCTTCTTTACACACTTCAACACTGTTTACTTTAGTGAAGAGGAGTAGGAAGACATATAAACTTATTTAATCCCGTGCCTTCATTTTCTACATAAATTTAATCTGTAACTTCCTCACTGAAATTATACCGTCCACCATGTGCCACATGAGAAATCAGCAAAACTTTCTCTGGAACCTTTGAACCAAAAAATAACCCTTAAAGATAGTTTTCAGCAGCGCTACTGATCCAATAGATGTGCTAATATTATACTCTCAGTTTCATTTTTTCATCCTGACTTTAACACTTCAGGTATTCCTAACGTTTTATTTGAAGTGAAGGAAACTGGCCATTTTCTGAGGTGGCTCTTCAAAATAAAAGTGTTTGATGATGATTTGAATTAGAGGCTTTAATTGTGGCAGACTTGGCAGGGATAGAATGTGTCTAGCCTCACAGTTGAACTGTTGCTGCTTTGAAAGAGGCAAAGCCAGAGTCTGCTCCTTTAATCATCCAGAAAAAAATTACTGAAATATGGATTAAAACATGCCTTCAGTAGGTAAGATGTTTGTTCCTGCTGCACCCTGTTCAAGTGAAAAATAGACAAGCATTGCAGCATTTAGCCTGACCCCTGATCTTACAGTGAACCATGGCCAGAGTGCAGCTGCATGGTTCTAGGCCAGAGCAGAGAGATAGATGTCTGGGATTAAATGTGCTGTTTTTGTGAAAAATATCTCTATAAAGATGATTTTAATGATCCATAGCCACTTTAGCTGGTAGATCTAGCAAATTTACCTCACAATGAACAGAAACTCAGTATGTAGCTGTCTGTTCATTTTCAATGAGGGCAGTGACATCAGCTAACAGCAGACTGTACTAAGATGAACTGTTTGGTGATTTTATACCGGTATAGCATTAAGCCGGGCATACACTCTGCAACTTCAAGCTGACTCTCCAGCAGTCGTGGAATGTCAACTCATACTGTGCGTCTGAATCATTTACGATGCACGACAATCGCTCACGATTTATGTACAAGTGAAGTAAGGACGGACTGTGACAGAAATCCGAGGAGTCTCTCACACTGAGAATAAAGTGTTTTCAGTCATCTCCTCTGTCTCTCTCTCCCAGGGTACGCCCTGGACTGGTCGCTAGTCAATCGCAGGCTGACATATAGAGACAGACAACCAGGCACACTCACACCTACAGCCAACAGTTTTTGGTGGTGGGAGGAAGCTGGAGTACCCGGCGAGAACCCATGTGTGCACGGGTAGAACATGCAAACTCCGGACAGAAAGGCCCTGACCAAGAATCAAACCAGGAATCTTCTTGCTGTGAGGCAACAGCGCTAACCCCTGTGCCACCGTGCCGCCCCGTCTGGAGTGGCACCACCAGAATATCAGACATGTCAGAAATCCATCTGACCAGTTGGTGCAGCTAGTCAGGCTGTTATCGGGTCATTCTCAGCCATAGTATCCCCCTGTACACAGCACGACAAGCAACTCCCAATCAGTCTGAAGGTCAAAGCGACTCCCAAGTGTGTCATGCAACTCAAAAATCGTGGCTGAATCGGATGAAATCGGCACAGTGTATGCCAGGCTTTAGAGGGGGCGGGGTAATTCCAGTAGCATCCAGTGATATACAGGGGTGCTATATTTACCCTGCCCAGATAAAACCTAACAAAGTGGCCAAAAACCCTCTGTCACACATCTAGATCTCAGTGTTTTCACACTTACAGCAACCTTATTCCAATATATCTCATGGGTTTTAATGCAAGTTATTAATTTCACTTTAAAGGGACTTTAATGCTAGATTGTTAAAAAATAATTTGTGCAGATAAGTAATCAAAGAAAACAGAGTCTACAACCATGTTGAATTTTATTAGTTGTTTTAGGTATGTCAGAGATTTCCACCACAATTTTACAATAAAAGCAATAAATGCCACATTTATAAGAACACTTTTACTTATACTGTATGGCACTTAGTTGTGTGGTTAAACAAAGACATACTTCAGAACATTCTGACATATTATTTAATGAAAATGATCAATGAAACCTTATTGGACGTAAACCTAAAGCTGGCCACACTTAACACAATTTTTAACCCGACCTTAGGCCAGATCGCCCCTCCCTGGTGATCCTGGGTGGGGGGTGGGGCTTGTTGCAAACTATTATGTATCCTTACTGCAACGGAGCCCCCCCCCCCACCTAAAGTTGTAGATAACATGTTTGATATTCATAATTCTAGGTCAGACTGCCTCCTTTGATAAACCCTCAGTGACCAATGATAGTGAGCAGATCAGGTAGCGTCACCAACCAGAGGTGGTGTAGTTTTACAACGGCTCAGAACATAAACACAACTAAGATAATCACAGCCAGCATTTTTTCCATGTTCTTTTCTTTCTCTTTAGAGTTTTGCCGTAAGTGTAAGACGCTAAGACAACCAGTGAAGGATTTTGATTTCCCTTCATGTTTGTTTTTCTTCTGAAGTCACAATTGACCACGTCAGTTTATCTGAGGTCTTATAAGTGGGGAATCTTCACTGTGGTATAGTTACTAAAGACAGCAGTTGTATGGTCTTGCCGAGTCATTCAGTGTGTGCCTTTAGAGGATTATAACGTTAAAATTCTGTGGTTTTCCAAAACATTTCAGAACTGTCTAGAGTGTAGCCAGCCTTAGGCAAAAAAATTAACAAACAGCGTTTTGGTTGAATGTACAAATCTGCAGTTGTTGAGATGCTACAGTGTCACCACTGAAAGATTTTATACATAATTTAACTCTTGTCAGAAAGGTAAAGAGTTGTCCAAACCTTACAGTGGTCACACACCTCTAACTTAATCAGTAGCATAAAGCAGGAAACCAGTGAAAGTGTTATAATGGCTGCTATCATCACAGAGGAAGCATCCAATAGGCAGGTTGACAGCCACCTTGTCCCCAGCCTTCAGGTGGACGGCCAAAACAATAGTGGCGCTGTCCTCTTGGTCTTGCATATTTCTCTCTCTGGGTCCTGCCACCACCTGCCCGTTGACCAGCAGGCCGGCGCAGGCTGCCAAGCTGTTACCAGGAGAACCTGCATCACTGTAGACGGTGAGGGCGAGGCTGTAGACCCCCGAGCGGGGAACGGTGAAGATACCTGTGTTTAGATCGTAGCCATCTCCCAGGTTGATGAAGACATGTTGGTAACGAATTAGCTTGTCGTCGCGGAAGGGGCCAAAGCATTCAAGTTTAGCCTGATTGGTTAGGGCGACAGAGAAGGCACTGCGGCTGGCTGTAGATACAAAGAGAGGGGGGAAAATGTGGAGATGCTTGAGGAAAGGGTGAAGATATATGGAGTACACAGAGAAAACTGAGTGTCATGAATCATCCACAAAGATCTGAGTAAAGCAAGATTTCATCACAACCCCCAAATCCATTTTGACTGACATCTTCAAGGTTTTGTAACCTGACATGGCAGATAGACTGTTTCATATATCCAAATACCATCTGGGCAACATCCCATAGATGGTGTTTGGGAAGGGCAGAAACTGTTTGAGAAATTCTGAGAGGGTGAGTGCAGTGTTACTCAACCCTACCCAATGAAAGAGCCAGATTGTTGGGAAAATAAACCTTAACAAGAGCCCTAAACCTGGGGGTGTAAATCAAATAATTACTAAAAATGTATGTATATACAGTGCTTAACAAATTTATTAGACCACCACCCAAAGTAAGGTTTATGCTACAGCTGCTCTGAATCAACAGCATTGGTAATTACAAAAATAATACACCAATATGTAGAAGCTCTTTAACTGAAATGATATTTTAAATGCTAAAATATAATTATTATTGTTATCCATGAATTTTCAAATTTACTGATTTACAAAAAAACTGAAAAAATAGTAAAGCACATTAATATTTCTTGATTAATATGTCAAATTATAGTTATTTACTTGCATTCCTGAAAGGAAAAATTAGTTTTAGTGGTTGAATGTTATGCTTGATTTATTTCTGACTTCTCAGAGAAGCCCAGTGAGCCGGCTCAAATTTGGGGGAATTCAGTTTGACATTCCTCATTCCTGTTCAAAATGGTAAAACGTGGAGCGCACACTGTAAATGAAAGAGTCTTTATTAAAGTGCTTCATGATGCTGGATGGTCACTGAGACAAATATGACGGGTGGTCTAATAAATTTGTTAAGCACTGTATATATATGTAGTTTGGTTTCACCTTTACTTTTCATCCTTTTTCTTTATCCATAATCAGTTAAGAGCATTATTATGGTTGCAAAAGCTAATTTAAGTCAACAATTTTTTTATTCCCCATCGTTAACTCTTATCAGATGATAAAATTGCATGAGCATGTTTGTTTTAGCCTGCTTATCTGTTAAAATACCAGCTAATCTACTGTATATGCAGCAATAACTTTTTTATTTAAAAACATTAGTTTTTTTAGTTAATATAAAAGATAAAGTTAGAAAATCATCAAGTACAGAGATATACTTCGGATGAGTGAAAGATAAAAAAAGTGAAAATAAAGACTTTTATTGCTAAATATTATCACTGAATACCAGTATCAGACACATAAAAAATTGACATTCATCTTGTATTAATAAAATGAAAATTGTTTTAGTGAGTCTGACAGAGTTGACAAAAATCAGAATGGGTAAAAACAAAGTATTTTGGAAAACATATTAAATTAAAATCTGTTTCTACACACAAATGCCAATTCAGAACTCAACCTACACAAATCTCTACTTCAAATTATAGAAGCAAACTGATTAATGTGACTTGCAATGGATTTTTTCTGAGGTCGAAATTTCCCTTTTTTAAGGTTTTTCTAGAGGAATCATTTCTTCAAGTAAGACTTTGAGTATCACCGGCCTACAACCACCTTTCTCAGCCAGAGTGCTGCAACATCCTGGAGTGCTTTTTGGCATCGTCATGGGTACATTCATAATGCTCAGAACAAAGAATTACCAATTATATGCAGATCGTTAATTCCCCGCCAAAAATAATCAAAATTGTCTTGTATGCCCTTTTCCTGAAATCACGCTGGCATCCATGTGAGCAAATGAAAAGGTAACCACTGCACAAAGATCACGTCTATGAAATTCTATAAAACCCTTTCAATACAAGCTTATTTCTCCCTGTCTGAGGTCCAAACTGCACTATTTCTATGTAGAAAAATCTGATACATTGAAAAAATATTCAAAATTGCTTTCTCACTGAGGATCTGATGGTGGGTCCTGAGGCTCAACCAGTTGAGGAAAAACTGCATTAAAGTTTGTTTTTGAGGTCTACAAGACCATACTGTGGAAAAATTCTGCATTTTATTGGTTAGAGAGAGTGCCTTAGAGATTTATCTTTTAATTCTATACAGCACAAATCTCTCAGCAGTCATAATGTTTTATCAGTACATTCTAAGTGGAGTGACTTTAGTTTTTTATTTCAAGGTGACCTGACAGAAACAAGGGTTCACAAATGCAGGCCTAGAGTCTCAACAGACTCTTGAATCTCCACTGGCCAAACATGGCTGTCACATTAGTTATTTTGACACTGTTTTAAAAGGAAACTCCCACAGCTGGCTGCCTGAACTAAATATAGTTGCATTAAAGTTAAAAACAGACCAAGCTTGGTCAATACTCAGAACCAGTGGGGTCAAATATTTGTCAAAGAATGAGGCTGGAGGTTCTGTAGGGAATATGGCCACATTTTGATTTAACTGAAACTCATGTCTCATAATTTTAATGCTAACTTAACATAAACCCTCAATTATGTAGAGCCATTTCACATGGAGATGTTAAGAACTTCTGTGGTTTGTCTCACCTCTGACATTATTGAGGACTGTCTTTGTTTTTGTCAGCTCTTTCTCCAGCTCACTGAGGCTCATGTTGAAGAACTCCTTCATCCTGTGCACCTGCTGTTGCATCAGACAGCATCCACACGAGGCCTGGTCCGTGAGACACACTAAACACAAACACGATAAAAAAAAAAAAGGAGGTTGCAGATTACAAAACATGCAGACACAGTGGCTATGAATACTTCTTAACAATCTCTCACCATTTTCTGTGTTGGGATCGGTAGTTCCTGTGTTTCCAGGTCCACCCCAGGGATATCTAACAGCTTGGATAAGAGCTGCTTGTAGCAGACACAGCAATACAATAGCTGGGAGCAGAAGAGCAAAAGCATACACTAGTTAAGCCAGAGTGTGTTTTTGATTATTGACTTGTGAAAACGTCTTCCTACATTATAAATAATTAGCTCATTAATGCAACTTCTGTCAAACAGATGTCGTCTCACCTCTCATAGCGATACTGGCTGATAGCTTCACAAGTCCAGGACGTGTGATGGACTTACGTAGGGTCACACCTGTATATATACATTTCCTGTCAATTCTATTCTTCTTCCTTTCAAGCAGCTCCTCCCTGTTTACCCTGCAGGCCCCTTTTTGTCTCCTTACCTGTGTTTATATGCACCTATGTGCCTTTTCTTTATCAATGGGGGCTTCACAGTGCAAACGTATACAGACTTGTTCCCTCCAGACCTTTGTGTTGTAGATGTAGGTCAGGTATCAGCTATCCTCAGAGGTTAGTTGTCCACCTGTTTAGTTCCCATCAGCCCTTAAAGAGTGTTTACTGTGATCACATGTACATAACATGCTTTATTTTATTTTCAGCACATGACCCGCAAAATAAAGTCAGAGACTGGGGACCCCCCTCTCCCTGGAGGTGGTTAAAACATGTAATGCCAGGCTATTCGACTGGAGGACCTTGGGCCAGGCAGGTCCCTAAGGTCACTTTTAGTGGCCCTTTGAGTAGACTACTGATTCTTTAAAATTATGCAGATTAAACAGATGCTCTCATTTCTGCCCAGCATGCATTGCTCCTCACTCCATACAAGACAAATGTCTCTTTCTTCTTAAAAAAGGACAAAACATACATGCAGATAGCAGACAGTTCAATAGCCAATGAACAGGGAAGTATGGGTCCACTGACACCACTATCACTTGGCTCTGAAATTTGCAGCTAGAAGATTTTGGGGTAGCCTCATGTTGTGAACTAAGATCATCAGATGATTCCATTTGAATCTCAAGTTAAAGGCTCCAGTCAAATTCACTGACAATTCTTCAAGTTATGGAACATTTCAGCCCATGTCCTAAATACAATACAATCCAGGTGGTTTATGAAATCACAGTAACTTTTACTGCTTTATACAACTGAGAAAAAGAGAAAACAACATCATTTTCAAATGGGCTCTGTGAGTAAGTTAATTATAAGGGAGGCAAAATAACAGGCCTGAGCAAATATTCTAACAAAACCCCTAAATTCCACATACTCCACCAGAGCTGCGCTCCAGGTGCGGAGTGGTTTGACATCTTCACCCACTGGATCCATTTTTGGTGCAAGACCCAATAGAAAACAGCTCAGAGCAGCTGGAGATGGAAAGTGCAAAAACATCTTCTCTGCTAAGACAAGCTTCCAGTGTGACTCTTAGTTTTTGTTTCAATGGAAAATGTGGTCCAGTCCCGATTAAACTGCCGCTTTCCTACAGCTACATCCAAGCTAATAGCTATAGCAGCAGCTGCTATGAACGCACTGGCAGACCCCACCCGTAATAATGACAAACCCATGCTGGGAGAAGAGCGAATATGTTTTCTGACATGAAAAGCTTTCAGTTAAGCTCTTTTCTCTTCTTTTTATAAAGAAGTGTCCAGTTCTGGCAAAACCGCTGCTGTGGCTAAATCCGAGCTAATCACTAGCTAGCAGCCATTGTATACAACCACTCACATTACAGCCAACCACCGTCCCGTAACTTTCACTAACTCGTGCCAGAGCAGGTTGGCAGAAGAGTGAAAACACACTTTCCATCACATTTTACCTTTTATTTCATACAGAAATGGGGTCTAGTTCTGATAAAACTGCAGCTATGTTGTGGCAGCCATTAAAATCAGCTAGTAAAACTAAACTCCACCCATAGCTACCACCTTGTTCTCTTCAAATGGCACTGATCGTTCGGCACAAACATTGTGGATTGGAGTTTTTCAAGATGGATTTGCCCGATGACAGACACGGAGTCTGGCAAATCCATCTATTTTGCAAGATTAGAAGTTCTCGGGATGAAGGGAGAACTATGAGGACACATGGGAGTAGGATGTAAACAACAGCCTTTTGAAGTTTTGGAAGTAACTTTTGTATTGTTCTGTGATTCATTTTTTGCCAGACCAGAGAGTAAATATTATATGGTGTGAGTTTTGTGTTTTGTGCTTATGTTCAATCAAATATGTACATTACATTTCCAGAAGGGTAGATACACATTTCAGTCTTAACCCAATAGTGCCAAATTTAACCTTCTAATGTGGCCAATTTTTCTCAACCAGGACAGGACAACCTGTTGCCACCACATGTAAAATGAGAGCGTCATTGTCCTCCTATGAATAGATTCATATTACAAGAGTTTACTCCAACAATGTGAGGCTTATGAAGATTTGGAAAGACTTAAAAATACTTCCTTTTAAAGAGTGGTGAGTGGGGAAATGACAACTTTAGTTTAACAAAATCTGTTATGGGTAGATCAAGGATTTTTCTGCATGAGGAAAGATAATTTGTTGAATGAAATACAAATAAAGGTCAAAAAGTTCTCTCCAATCCATGTGGGAACACTAGAGATACTGGAAATACCATGAGAATGGAGTGGCAGGTCAAAGCATCCAGGTCACTCAGGTGTTTGGATCAAAGATAAGATCATTATTATCATGGTTATTCCTTTAGTTACATCGGTTCCCAACCTTTTCCCTGAGACGTCCTCTTCAAAAACATATCTGATCTGTCCCATCTTATTTGACAGACATGCTTGTCTCTGTGCAGTGACAATGGCGACCACAGAGGTGAGGGCGATTATGAACTCGGTCAATCAGTTTGTCTTTAAAAAAACATTGTACTATTAAATTAACATCAGTATCTTTTATATGTATATGTACAACTGAAATTCCAAAAAAAGTCACAAAAGTTGCAAATTTCATCCATATTTTATTCACAACAGAACACTGACAATGTATCAAATGGTAAAACAGACATTTTAATGTTGCATGAAAAACATTAGCTCATTTTGAGTTTGATGAAAGCATAACATCTTGAAAAAGTAGGAACAGGGCCGTGTTTACCATTGTGTAGCTCCCCCTTCTTCTTTTAACAGCAGTCCTTAAACGTCTAGGAAGTGAGGAGTTTTAGGTGAGGAATGTTGTCCCATTCTTTTCTGATGAAGGATTCTGGCTTCTCAGCAGTCCTTGGTCTTTGTCCATTTTTTCATTTTATGATTAGCCAAATGTTTTCTACTGGTGAAAGAACTGGATTGCGGGCAAGACACTTCAGCAGCCAGACTCTTTTACTGTGAAGCCATGCTGTTGTGATGGATGTGGTATGTGGTTTAGCATTGTCTCGCTGAAACATGCAAGGCCTTCCCTAAGAGAGGCATCGTCTGGATGGGAGCATATGTTGCTCTAAAAACTTTCAGCATTGATAGTGCTTTTCAGATGTGTGTTACCCACACCATAAGCACTAATGCAACGCCATACCATCAGAGATACAGGCTTTAGAGCTGTGCCTGATGACAAGTTGGATGTTCCCTCTCTTCTTTAGTCCACAGGGCACAGCGTCCATGGCTTTCAAAAGAATTTCACATTTTGAGCACAGAACAGTTTTCCATTTTGCCTCAGTCTATTTTAAATGAGCTTTAGCCCAGAGAAGACAGCAGTGTTTCTTGATTATGTCAACATTACAGTACAGAATCATGCCTGTTTTTAATGCAGGGCCACCTGAAGGCTGGAAGACCACAAGAACCCAATATTGGCCTTGGCTATGCCTTTACATTGTTGTTTTTGTCTGGCTTCTTTCTCTGTTTCTCTCTCTCTTATTCCATCCCTAGCTTCATCCATGAACATCCTCCTCCATCTCTTTTAAGTCTCAAAACTAACAAAACACAACCAGAAATTTTAACTCATGTCACACTTCTATCATTTATTTAATCTGATTTATACAACTGGTGTCACAGTTCCACTGGTGGTAGATTAACTAGTGACAACCATTTAATAATGCTGTTCGCTTCCTGCTTTTATGCATGTTATCAGTGTCTTTGAAGACATTAAGTCTATTCTTCTAATTAATCATGAATCCCACAAACACCTTTGGAGCATTGCTAATATACCTGAAAGCCTAGCATTTATGTTTTATGAAACAAAAATATCATAAATAAATGTAAATATTTGATTCCCATGTTACAGTTATACAAGGGTATTTCAGTTTGCCCCAGAAAATTTTCAGATCTCAAATTGGGCAGCATTCTGAAGTTTGGGAAAGGCTGTCTTGGTCACAACTGTTGTATCAAATCCTTTTAGTCTAAAGGATGGTTTTGGAGCTTGTGTAGCAAAGCTGCTTCTTGCATTAGAACTGTAGCCAGCTAAAGTTACATAGTGCTAAAACCAGGTGACCAGAGCTCTCTGTGGAAATATGGTACACCATTCCCCTTGTTAAAAGTGATTGTACTGTTAGATCATCTTTAAATGACTATTTTTTGGGGGAAAAGTAACACATTGTTACTTTCAGTCTGCATCTTTAAAATACTATGCAAACGAAACAAATTAAGATATAGTGTATTAACTTTATTTAATTACAAAGATAATTTTAGAACATTTTCATCACTGTAATACAGGATAGGACACTTTGAAACAAGAAAACCCAGACATCCTTAAGACTTTAGGAAGGTTTTCTTGTTCAAAACCATTTAGTAAGTCACATTTAATCTAGTGGGCATACAGACACCTCTGCCCCTACTCCTGCCCAGAACCTCAACCCTGGGTACAGCGGGCCAGTGAACTGGGTCTGGTAGCGGTGGATGAGATCAGCTTGGTTGTGGTCGATGCGGAAAAACGCCAGAATCCCAGCATGCTGGTCTAGATAGATGCCAATGCGCCTGGCTTTAGGTGAGCCCAGGAGCTTCTCCTTGCCATCGTGCCAGAAGGAGAAGCCAGTCCCGGACCAGTACAAGCTCCAGGACTGGTCATTGTGGCCCAAGCGGCTTTTGTCATCAGAACCCTTACGCTCCATTTCCTTGTAGGCCACACCGATAGTGATCTGTGTGCAGGGATAAAAGAAACAGATTTTTAAGTTTTTTTAAATTCTGGAAACTATTACCCTGATGCGCCAGATGGATGACAAATATATGATCTTCACAAAAAAAAAAAAAAACCTTTAGAATAAAGACAATTTCTTTATTCTTATTTTTAATACCTGAAACCTCTTCCAGGGGGTAAATATCTGTCAGGATGATTTAAAGTATGATGCAACAACAGCCTTTGTTGTGTTTTAAACAGCAAATATTAATGATAAGTAAAATGTTTGATGTTTTTTGTATAAAAAAAATTATTACTTTTACAAAACAAGTAAGCAAAAGATATGCACAACTTTATCTGCAGGGGGCACCAAAATCAACTCAAATGGAAAGCATCTTACAGAAGCTTCAAGAATTGGGAAAATGTAAATTTGATGTAGGTGAACCTAATGAGGAAATAATGTAATGATCTTTTAATTGGTCATTTGGGTCAAAGGATTCATGTCGGAGCATCCCAATTTTGATGAAGATGTGGAGGAAGTGTTAACACTTTCACAAAAAGCTGTAAGTCTTTTCTTGTTGATGAAGAATAGATGAATATACATTGCACTCAGAAGGTATTCAAACTCTATCAAACAACATTAAAACAAGGAAAAGAAACCAGCTCTCAAACAGGATCCACTCCCATTATTCACACAAAAGAGCTGATTCCTAAAACCAGCTCGTTCACAAACAGCACCACTGCAGTATTCACCTTCTGGCCTGTCCACTCCACCTCCCAGTAGTAAGGGCTCCCAGCCAGGGGCTCTCTGCAGAGAACTTGTCTCCAGAAATCAAAGCGCTCGGGGTGGTCCGGTGGGTTCAGGTTCTCAGCTCTCATTGTGGCCTTGTGATCTCTATCTGACAGCAGCACATGGCGGTACACCGTGTTAGGGTCAAAGGTGGGTTCAAAGCGGACTGAAGGGAAAAGGGTGTATTTTACAAAAGATAAAATAAAATCTGGACTTCTATAAGGCTTTAGATGTTCTTGGTGATTCTGTTTTTAAGAGTGGAAATGTGGACTCACATTTCAGCATTTCTCCTCTGGTCTTTGGGTCTGGATTAGCAAGTCCCAATTTAGTTGGAGGAGGTGCTAGAAGGAATAAAACAAAATTCATGTATCAATTAGATCAATATTTATAACATCTTTTCAAGAAATATTAACTCTTCTTACTTTTACAGCTCATGATTTGAAAATATGTATATTTTGATATTCTATCTTCAAATAATCACAGCTCATACATGCAAGTCTGGTCCTCTGTAGGTTTTCCAAGTAGAGGGGTAGTTAATTGTGGCATGGATGTGGACTCAGTTTCAAATCTGTTCATTTTAGAGTCAAGTCTTTTAAAATGTTAAATTATATTGAGCAACTTGTAAAGACTTTCAAGCTGAGTTTGGGCTTTTACTTCAGAAATAAGTCCTGTTTTTCTTTTGCTGCAATGAAAAGACTTGTTGCTGCCACTTTTCTGCCTTTGATTAATTATGGAGATATCTGTACATGTATGCATTTTCTCAATGCCTTAAATCTTTGGAAACTGTGTACCATGGGGCGCTGAGGTTTATTACCAATCTTAAGTCCTTAACTCATTGTTGTACTCTGTATGATCATGTTGGTTAGGCTTCTTTGACCACACGTAGGCTAAACCATTAGCACATCCTTGTTTATAAGGCTTTATTAAACCTGCTTCCATCATACTTGTGTGATTTTATTCATGTAAAAAGTTCTGGAAGCTACAGTCTTCGTTCTGTGACTCAGTCACAAAATTTACTTTTGCTATCTGTACCCAAGGTCCATCTAGAAATGGGCAGAAAGGGTTTCAGGTATGCTGCTCTTGCAGCCTGGAATCTTCTGCAGGGAAATGTATGTCTTGGGGAGCTGGTCTCCTTTAATCTTTTAAAGGGTAGATTGAAGGCACTGGAGGAAGATGCATCAGATTTTAGATGTTTTGACTGATGACTTTCTGATCTGTGTCTCTGGATTTGTTGATGTATGCTTTATGTATATTTTTCTTTTAAATGTTTCATGTCTGCAACTCAGTTAATTGTTAAGCTGCCTGTCTTGGCCAGTAAATGAAACTCTTGTAAATGGGATTCTTAATCTCAATGAGGCTTTCCTGCTTAAATGAATCAAAAGAAAAAAATGAATAATAGTATTTTGTTGAAAAATATTGGATTTTTTTTTCTTTTTGTGGTTCTATGGGGGGGGCAAAGTAGACATTTTTAATTTGGATTTTAACCGTTTTAAACATAAGGTAATTGACCCCCTGTTTGGAAACAAACCTGCTTTTGTTTTGAAAGAAAAATAAGGAACTTTGGATGTATCACTTCAGGAATTCAATCACAGAAAAAGAACTTATTATAGATTGAAAAGAAAAAAAAGATAAAAAGTGAAATGCTTGACATTACAAGGAAGAGTTCACTTCGACTCCTCCACTGAGCTCTCTGCGAACTTTTTTAAATAAAAATGCAATTAATCACATTTTTCTTTTTGAAATTAATCCACTTACTATGGACTTTAATCATTTTTCAATTAACACATCATTGTTCATAGTCATATAAATATATAAATATGTTTCATTATCTGTTTTTTCATGCAATCACAGACTTCTGCCTTGACTGAATTAAGTTCAATATGCAATTATAAGCCAATAAAAACATAAAGTTGCGTGTTAAAACAAGTTGCCACATTTAAAACCATGTTTATATTAAACAAAAACTTAACCTAAAACTTTGTTGCCCTGAATGGTCTGTATGGTTACTAAAACTTCTGTTAGAGAGCTTTTGTTTGCTCATTTGTGCCCAACGTATATAAAAATGTTTAGTTTTTTTATACAAATCAAACTGGGTTTACCCTTTTGTGAAAAATAATGTGTATACCAATTAATGCAAGGATAATGGTTGTCAGTGCTTAAAACTTGAATATTTACCTTTAGGAGGAGGAAGGTAAGGTGGAGGGGGCGCTGAAGCTTCATGTTCAGAGATAGGAAGTAAAGGAAAATAGGAACTATTAGCAAAGGATAACTCATCTATGAGTTTTAAACACAGTGAAAGTTTTTGTTTAAACTGTAGCAGGCTCTTTCTCTTACCATGGAGACTTGCAGGGCGTTGAGACTGAGATTTGGATGAAGAGCCGTGACCTGGGGGGGGGATGGATAGACAAACATATATTTAAACTCAAGGTGACACTTTCTCAAAACCAGAAGATAATCAGATAAAATATGCTGTGTTTTAAACTATGTATGGAATAAGTAGCATCTAAATTAACTCACTCTGAGGTCGTGGAGGTGGCAAAGGTGGGGGATCTGTCGTCATCTCATACACTGTGGAAAAATGTGGATGAGTTGCAGGTTCTTTGTTTTTAGCTAAATAACAATACATATGTAGCAGCTCCTTCTATTTGTGAGTTTATGTTTTTGTACCTGTGTTTTTTGCACTAGGCGGATCACTGTTAACAGCTGCAGTATCACCTGCTGCTGCTGCTGGCTCTGTGCCATTGGTTGTTGGAGCCACAGGATCCTGATTCACTGTAAAGATAAAGTTTTGACCGATTACAGAAGAGAAATTGGAAGAGAAACAGAAGAAGAAAAGAGATGAGAGAAAAGAATAGAAAAAAAGTTACAATACTGACATAATGTGCAGATCTTGGCCAGGCTTGCTTTGCATTGCTCTTTTATGGCCTCTTGCAGTTCTTTCAGGGCTGAGCGGATGAAGGTTACTTCGGCACTCTCCTCACTCAGGTTCAACTCCCCTGTGGCCCCAGCCTGACCCAGCGGCTCCATGGTGAAGAAATTCTTGAGTCACAAAGAAAGAGTATTAAAATCCACAGCTCTCATTTTAACTGTGAACCTGACTTTTACATTCATCCATTGAAATCTTCAACTCTAACTACCTTCAAGAAGCAGATATGGTCCTCCATTTGAGCCAGTCTGTTTAGTTCTTCACTCTTCCAGCGCAGCTGCACCACCTCCTGCTCCAGCCTGTGGATCTGCCCCTCTACCTGGCTGCCTAAAGTGGTTTCATGGGTGCTGAGGAGTTCCCCAACCTGGATTCCTGTTTGATTCACACTCTTGACGAGCTCAGAGAACAAGTCTGTGCTTTCTTGCTCTAGAGCTTGGACCAAGGCCTGGGATTGCAGCAGGAAAACAAGAAGAGTCAAGATGAGGAAATAATAAAAAAGAATGTAAAGGATATAAACGTGTCTACAGTTCCCAACAAGGTTGGTGTACTTAACGAAAACAAACTAACTAACTTAAACTAAAATATAAAAATAATTTTTGTTTAATAAACTAAACAAAAGGATGCTTTTTAAAGGAAAACAAAATCTAACAAAGACTTTATTATGTGCTCACAAAAAACAACAAAAAAAAAACAAACAAAAAACAAATGGAATAAAATTAGAGACAAAATATCCTTAGTTTCAGTCTTTTACACAAGTATACTGTCTGACACGTCCTTAATGTTTTGTCTCAGACATGGTGATTTGCATTTTGGATTAATTTCTTTATTGAAGATGTTTAAAAAGGGTTATTTCTTAAACAATATTCATTAGCATCCTCGTAAAACTAGGGGCCACCTGGCACCCTGACTTATGGACTTATGCAGGAGTAGCATTAAGGTTGTGTGCATGCATAAGTAAAATAGCAGCTGATTATATTTAATACAGCTTATCTGCAATGACTATATCTACTAGAACCAAGGCTGCCCATAAGAGGGGGATAAAGGGGAGAGCTTCCTGGGGCCCCGCCAAACTTGAGCTCCCAAAGAGGCCAGCAAAATCATGGTCATTGTAAAGTTAAGCTGTGATGACCATATTTATTCTTTAGTCTGAATAATAGCCACTCTTATCAAAACAAAAAAATGTTTTATTTATAGTATATGGCCTTCTTCTTCTTTTCTTAAAATAGAATTACCACTTTTATGTAATGTTAACAATGTGGACAGGCACACTGAACTAAACCATTAGGAAATTCATGTCAGACTTCGTAGCTAAGCCATAATGTGCACAAATGTCAGGAAGCCAGAAATAAAGTTAAAGAAACTGAGACAGCTTTTAGGTAAAAGAATTGAATAATTGTGAAAAGAATGGATTAATCGTGGCAAAAGTGAGCTAAAAGCGGCTTAAAAGTGGCAACAGTGGGCAAAAGGTGGGCAAAATTGGTTAAAAGCATCAAAAAGTTGAAAAAAAAGGGCAAAAAATGTAAAATACATAAATGGGTTAAATAAAGGTGGCCAAATACGGCAAGTGAATGCAGGTAAAAATTGGGGCTTGAAAATGCCAAAAAGAAGTGGCAAAAATGGCTGACAAGTTGAAAAAATTGGCAAAAGAAGGCATAATTTCATTAAAAGGGGCAGAGAAAGTGACAAAAATTGGTTTAAAAATTGTTCCATTGGTCTAAAATTAGTATGAATAAAAAATGTTAACATCAGAACCCAATAATTGCTTTAATTACACACTCTTCAGGGAACTAGTCAATTCTGTGGCCATTCCCAGTAGTGTAATGCAGGGTAATCTGGGGTATATGGAGTATACCCACTCATTTTCTCACTATAGATTATAGCCACCTTTAAAGGAAGAGTAAACACACTTCTGCACACACCCTTACACCACTGTGCAGGCCTGACTATTACATCTAGCATTTAAGAAAATATGTTGGACCACACAACCCTTTCCCAAGCCTTTATAAATGGTCTGATTTGATTGGCCAAGAATTCACTCAAAGATAATTTTAGGTCTTGAGTTGTATTTAAATACCAGATTTGAATAAATAAAACTAAAAGTGAAAAGTAGCCTATTTTAATTTATTTTTAAATTGTATGCTTATCAAAAGTGATTCACAGATACTGATATGTATGGGGTACTGGTGCAGATACCAAGCCTAGGTACTTGTACTCATAAAACTGCAGATACTGCACTGTTAGCATGACGTTAGCCTCACATTACATGAGTATGTAGTCAAAGTTGAAGCCATGCCTGCAGTTTGCTGGTACTTAAACATAAATGAGGATGACGAAAGTAGAGAAGAATGGAAACTTTGCTCTGATAATTTGTTAATAGGTGGGAAGAAGAACATCTGATGAAAATAAAATGAGTTTTAAAGCTTTAAGAACAGTTGTAATATTATTGAGTGTTTGTACTGACAGTATCAGTGAGTACCAATGAAAGCACTCGTACTCGTACCTGGTCGGGAAAACCTAATCAAAACTAAACTGAAATTGACTACAAAAAGTGAAAACAAAAAAAATGTAAACTATGAAAATTCAAAACTATTATAACCTTTGTTCCCACAAAGTTCATAACAGAGTAAATCGTTAAATTTTCTCACCTTGTGTTGGCGAGCAACATGTGGAAGCAGATTGAGCTGCTTTTCAGTGTCCTGGATTCTTTTTTGTACATCTGTCTGCATCTGGACAATCTCTTTCTAAACACACAAAGACATAATCCATTTTTAAAAGTAATAACCTGAAATTATTGGAAATGCTTGTAAAATTACAAAATAATCTGGCTTCAACATCCCTTTAAAGGTACAGTGTGTATATCCAGCCTGGCAGCATTTAGCAGAACAAACCTGGTAAACATAAAACATAATGTTTGTCGATAAAGTATTTTTCCCCTCCACAGACTCTACAGTCTTGGATTTTTGCATCAGATAGCAGATGCACATTCTTTAAAATTCCTCTGGCCAAATTTACAACCAGAAGTGTGCATGGCAATTTAGAATCTGACTCTTAGATGTTACTAATATTCCCAATTTTACAAACTGTACCTTTAAAGCAGAGAAATGACACTTTTATGTTTGTTAAAGGGATTCACAGTAGGCTAAAGGCAGTTGTCTTACAAGTACTACAAGTTCAGCTACATTTTGGAAAGCTACACCTATGAAAACACAGTACATCATTCACCTGCTCTTACTTCATCATATGTGTTCAAACAACATTAAGGGGAAAAATAAAAACAATAGAGGAGCACTGATAACATAAATCTAGCTGTTTCACTCTTGTCTGTTCCTCACCTGCCTCTCCTTCCTCTCCTCCTGTGGTTTAAGCACACGATGCCCCTTGTGACCATGCTGACAGCACACTTCACATACACACTCTCTGTCATCATGACAAAACAGATTCATGGGTCGGTTGTGTTGAGGGCACGGCCTAGGCTCCACAGTGGGAAGCTGAGGGTATATGCTACCCTGGCGTCCTAGCCCTGTATCTGGTAAGACATCCAGGTAGATGGGCATTGACGGAGGGGCAGAGGAGTGGGCTGTGAAGGAGCTCTGCTTGAAGCTGTTGGTCCTCAGTTTCTCCATGGCCTCCACTAGCAATGTGCTCTTTGCCAGGGAAGGTCTAGGGTTGAAGACCTGCCTGCACTGGGGGCAGCTGTACTCACCCTTGCTGTCTTTTTTGTCCCAGTGGTTCTGGATACAAGCCAAGCAGTATGAATGTCCACAGGGTAGAGTGGCTGGGTCCTTCAGGGTTTCCAGGCATACTGAGCAGACAAAGGTCTCCTCCTCAGACCAGGCAGAGGCCATGTGGTGCTGGGTGAAACAAAGACTGGTTAGCTAAATTTGTTTGAATCCACAAAGCTCCTTAAAAAGTTAGCAAAATTAAAAATAATGTTACAGGCCGATTAGTTAAAAACCAGCAATGATGATAAGGCTGAAATGCCAGTTCACATGAATCACATGCTACTTAAAAAGTCAGGCTACCTGGACTCAGGGTGGGGCTGGTCTAACAGGTGTGGTGAGGTTTTTCCCTAGTTTCTGTCACCCTTTCTTGATACCAGTTTCTTAAACTGTAAAGATAATTGTTTAAAACCAATTGTGACTAGTTTATATGATACCATAAACACAAGTTTAAATGTAGATAAATATATTTCTTAAATTAAGTGATGTAAGGCTTCTTTGATATCAAAATTTAAGGAAAACGTGATTTATTCGAGGTCTAATTGAGACTGGTTTTACACGTCTTTGAGATGCTAATTTTAAACAACGGGTGTTTCCACGATCATTTTAACCTTGGATAACATAAATACGCCATCTCGCACACACTGTTGGTACGTTTGCTGTAAATACAAGCGAATTGGAAATAATTTTGTGGTTGTGAAATCAGTTTGGCGTCACTACAACGCAGTGAGGGCAACACTGACGCGCATGAAGCTACTCGGCGCCATCTTGACTAGTGGCAGCCGGCTAGCCGGGCGAGTGGCCAGCTAAGTATTGACATAGCCCGCAAGGTGAATGTTTTAACGTTTTCAAATTATGCTTTAATTCTTCAGTAGGTATTTGGTGCGCCTTCTTTGTTTGTCAGGGGCATTCTGGACCCTTATCTTTTACCAGTATGGACTTTTAAGTGTCTGCGTATGACATTAACCTATCTTTGTTTATGCTAGCTTAATGCTAATGTGTTAGCATGTTAGTTAGCCCGCATGTAACTCAGCTGATGGTATTTGAGCAACATGAAATATTGAGGGTTGAATCAGCTGATCGTGAAATCTAATGTGTAGAGCAGGGTAGTAAAACAGGACATTATTTCCAATTTATAATATATATATAAGCGTAATAAATCTTGATAATTAGTAGCTTTTATAGATAAGAGTCAAAGCCAAAGTTTGACAGCAGCAGAAGTTAAGGCAAAGTTGGGCACTGACGGTTGACAGTTAAGAGTCAGAACTGAAAATTAGGTTCTAACGGTTGGCCGTTGAGAGTCAGATCTGTCGAGTACATAATGCTAAGGAAACGTTTTGAGGTATTGACAAGTTAAATCATTGTGTGATACAGGTAAACCTGACATTAATTCTACTGGACTCTGACAGTCCCAAAATAGGACGCTCCATCTCCTTCTCTGCAGGTGGGGACAGGTGTAGTCATGGTTTAATTAACTGACTTAAGTAATACACATGTGCAATTAGCTGATGACTATAAAAGGCCTGATTGATCCTTTCCTTCTGTGTTTCTGTCTCTTTTTTAGGATGTTTAGGGCCCCTCAGATCCTGGCTTTGTCTTGTCCCTTAAGACCATTGCTGATATTGAGAGAACCCCACCTCTCTGCTTTGTCTGAGTACTCCAGAGCTGTGAGAGATTTCAAGGAAAGACAATATGAAAGGATCTGTGAAACTGAGGAAGGGTCATCGTTGTGCTCAAAGACTGAATCTCCTTCATCACAGCTGCCTTTATGTAGCCTGAACTGTGAAAATCATCGGTTTAGTAAAGCTAGTTTGTTAAACGTCCTCTCCCAAGCCATTTTATCCAGTCCTCATCACCTCCAGGAGTGGTCAGCATCTGTTAAAGACAAGTCTATGTCTGATTCTTTAAAATTTACCCTTGGGAAAGACTTAAATCAAAAAGTTGAAGATGTAAGCACAACTTGCCTTCAACCCAGGGAAAAGCCTTGGGATATTCACCAGCCTTTAAACTGTTTCACCAGTAAGACTCTGTGCAGGCTTCAGCACAGAAACTCATATAACTTTGTTAGATCATTTAGCTCTTTTACATGTTCATCAGGAGTAGCACACTCTCACTGTAGACCACATCTCTTCAGCCTCAGTTTTAACCAAAACAGAGCTCTTCATCAGGCCGCTCCTTACGCGGCAGACACTTGGAAATATTGTCTGTCCCTGGAGAATGAACACAGGTGCCGTCAGAGCCTGGGCTCAAACTTAAAACTGTATGATGCAGAGAAGTTAAAACAACAACCGAGCCAGAGGAAGAACCAGGCAAGATGGGCTGCAGTCCTGGTCTCTCTCTGCTCTGTTGAGGGTGAGCCAGCATTTCTCTTCACTCTGCGCTCCAGCACACTGAAGGGCAGACACAAGGGAGATGTCAGGTAAGTAGCAGAATAAAAATTTGCCAGATTATTGCCAACAGAATACTTTGATAGTCCTTATTTTCATTCATTTTTAGCTTTGCAGGAGGAAAAAGTGATCCATCAGACAGGGATGTTGTGGCAACAGCATTAAGAGAAGCCAGGGAGGAGCTGGGTATCAGCGTGCCATCAGAGAGCGTCTGGGGCACCCTGAAGCCTCTCAGGGAAAAGGTGAGTGCAAGCCATGTGATGAAAGTTGATCTGTACTTACTTCACACCCAGGGCCAGCCCTGGTCAAAGTGGGGCCCTAAGCAGAATTATACTTGAGGCCTCCTACAAACACATACCCCTTTGCACGCTAATAATCAGAAATGCTCACTTTATAAAACTCTGCAATATCAGAGCATATCTAAATGCGATTTTAACTGTAAACACAAAGTCCATACAGCTTTGCAACTTAACCTTAGATGCATACATACAACTAACCTACAAAATACTACTAATACAGGCCGGTATGCCTCTCAACAAAAATTACTTTAACTGGAAACAAATGCATTACAAAAATAGTCACAAAATTATATCGCCTTTTGCATTAGAAATTTGCCAATTAAAAAAAAAGGTTTATTTGTTTAACACATTTACACCTTTTTAGCTATCTGTGGTAATTATGCATAATTATACCATAAATTCATGAACTGATCAATCAGAAGTTAACTTTTAGCCAATAACTTCCCAAAACAATGAACTGATTTATGTATTAATGCGGTTTCTGTGCAGTGTGTGCATCCGCCACAGTGATCAGTAGTAGGAGTGGCAGGGTGAGTGGGAACTGTGCACTTACTGGTTGATCATAGATGGCACTGATCCTTGAAAATAAATAAATTGACAGCTAGTTGACCTAGTTTTGTTGCCAAGGTAAAGCTGATGTGAGGGAAATCCTGGGTGCCCATAGCCTTGGTAATTATACAAACACCAGCCTGATGAGTAGGGGAACTTATGCAAAAGTGAGGTGTCTAACAGACAACAAGGCTCTACACACAGCACATTTCCTGCGTGTTGGCTGAAGCAGGTCTATACGCACCTTTCATTTACTGTATATCTTACTTTCACCACTTGTTAATTTAATATTTTTGGGTGTATTTACAACTGCAAAAACTTGTCAAGTCATTTTGAGCTGCCCATGTAAATGTCAACAGCCAGAGTTCACACCCTGACTTTGAAGTCAGAATGAGTCAACTTCTGAACATAGCAAGTCAAGAAGATTCCCCTGAACAAGCAGGGCTGAGGAAATTTATGTCACAGCTGGTATGCAGCTGGAGCTGCCATCCTGGATATCAGCAGTGTTTTTCTTTTTTCTTTTTTTTTAACCTCACAGTAGTTTTGAAATGTCTGCACACCCTTATAAACACAACAGATTATTTTAATGTAAAATAATAATGCAATTTGAGAACTTTTCCATATCCCAGTTGGTATAGGTGCAAAACCTTTAAGTATCTTCTATATAGCTGAAGATTCGCAGGAATTTGACATTTCAGTGTGAAAACTATCCAAAGCATACACCTAGATCTACAAACAAATGGCTTCAACAGGGGAAAATTGAAGTTTTGAATTTGCCCAGCTAGAGTAGACCTAAACCCTGCTGAAATGAAAATCTGTGGGCTGACATAAAGATGGCCCTGCTATCAGGAAATGCTCTCATAATCTCACAGGTTTAGAGCTCATTTGAAAGGAAGAGTGGGCTAATTTAGCTTAAACTCTTACTCAAAAAGACTGAATGTTTTAATAAAATCAAAAGGGGTTTTATTTATTTGCTTTTTATTTTTAGTTTTGTATTCATGATCGATAATTTAAGTGTACAATTTGCACAAAATGTGATGTGGACTATAACGAGTGTTCACTGAATATTTCAGAGAGCACTGATAAACTAGTAGAATGACCTAAATTATGCGTTGTTCCTGCACATTTTCAGAACTGACTTTTTGAAATTTGATCACTTTTGATTAAAAAAAAAAAAAAAAAAGAAGAATTTTAATCTGGCACTGTTTTAATCTTTCTCTCTCTCACCAGACAGGGATGATGGTTGCTCCTGTGCTGGCTAACCTCGGGCCTTTAGAGGAGTTGTCCTTCAAACCAAACCCTGGAGAGGTACATTTGCATCCTGTTCTATTTTTTTATCGTATAAGAATCTTGATGTTTTGTGTTCATATATGGCACAGGCTATGGTTAATTTAATATTTTTTGTGTACTTGCCTTGATCAAGCAGAAAGTCAGAAAAGTCTCTGCTTGCAAGCGTATGATAGGGTTAATTTTATCTCAGTAAAGGACTTTATCTTGTATCACTCTACGGTCATGCATATAATAGAGGTGTGGGACAGGACGATCCTTGATCATCATGACACACAAAAGCTAAGAGACTGTTTTATTTGCTTTATTTACAATCTGTCTGTTTTAGTTCCATGCTCACTCAGTCCTCCCATTCAGCTTCCTGACAGAATAAAGATCCCAGCTAAAAGAATCAACAAAACTTAATCCATTAAAAGAACTGAAGCCTGGCTGCATAGGATATCATGTTTTTCTAAACTTTAAGGGTGTGGGGGAGTTATTGCACAAATCACAAATTTTGCTAACTTTTTTGCCAGTATCAAAAGACAGTGTCCTAAATGGTCTGCGTAGTCAAAAGCAGAGAAGAGGATATCTGAAACGCTACAGTCAGCAGCAGAGAGAGTGTGGCAGTAAAAGAATCCTGTTGTTTTAAATGTTGCAGTCAATACAGTATTACTCTTTCACTGTCTTACCAAGTTACTAACAAACTTCTGCCTCTCAACCTAATAGTGGGACAGCTTAACTAGAAATTCCATAACAATTGTTCATTTTGTGATACAAGCATGAAATTTGGTACAGTTGTAGCCAAAGGCATTCCCAAAAGATGTGGATAAGGAGGCATCTTGAATTTACAACATGGCACCCATGGCAGCCATTTTTTCAAAATAGCCACCAATGATAACTGTTTTCTTATCAATTTTCTTATCAGGAATGGATATTTACTGATATTAAGGACCTAACTAATTTAATTTGTCTGCCATACCATTGGAGAGGGTGGAGGTTAGAGAAGAAATTGGCTGGGCTTAGATCAGAAATGGGTGTGGCCTAAAATTGGGTTGTTTAATTTTTACAATCTCATATGACACATAGAAGTTGAAAAGATGGAATGAAAATTGAGTTTGAAGTTATTGTGTTTTAAGCCTGAAATTGATACAGTTTGAACAAAAGTTGCTACCTGCTATTTTTTATTAGAAAATTAGACACCTCAGAATTGAGCTTCAGATCAATTCTTTTGATCTCAAGAGTAAGAGAACCATTTCAAATTTGCACTACATTTTATATGAACTTGAAACTTGAATTAAGTTTTAGATCAGTGTTTTTATTACAAGACTGAAAGAACTATTTACATTTTACCCTAAGTTTGATATAAACTTGAAACTTGAATTGAGTTTCCGATCAATGTTTTTGATCACAAGAGTAAAATAACTATTTTCCATTTTACACTAATTTGTATATGAACTTGCAACTTGAATTAGGTTTCAGATCAGTGTTGTGTGTTGTCAGTGTCAATGTCAATGCCTCTGCCTTTTACTCTTGGCATATAATACAGAGCGTCCAGTCAGTCTTAGCTATCTAAGAAGTTGATGGTCTTTGACCATCAAGATGCACAAGTTTGAAGTTCAACAATTTTATCAATTTACAATTTTATGACATTATCTGACAGTAAAGACTGAAGGGTTATCCTTTTACCACCTTACTGCAGAAACACACATTCAGGTATGGGATACAACTAGGTTCAGATGTAAAAATTGACCTACACCTAGCCCAATCTTTCATCCAGTGCCATTTAATTCCTGTGCGATCTGTACACATGAAGTCATGGCTTGGCTTGGCTCTTCCGTGCTGGCACATCCTGTCAATTCAGGTGCAGCTATTTAACTACAGTCATGGACGAAAGTATTGGCACCCCTGGAATTTTTCCAGAAAATACACCATTTCTCCCAGAAATTGCTGCAACTACAAATGTTTTTGGTATACACATGTTTATTTCATTTATGTGCATTGGAACAACACAAAAACACAGAAGAAAAAAGCCAAAATGGACATAATTTTACACAAAACTCAAAAATAGGACAGGCAAATTATTGTCCCCCTTTCAAAACTGTGGGTAGATCATTTTATTTCCAGCTTGTGATGCTCATTTAGACTCACCTGTGGCAATAACAGGTGCTGGCAATCTAGAAATCACACCTGAAGCCAGTTAGAATGTCTAAAAGTTGACTCAACCTTTGTGTTGTGTGCCTGTGTTTGTCACACCAAGCATGGAGAAGAGAAAGAAGAGCCCAGAATTGTCTGAGGACTCAAGAAGCAAAATTGTGGGAAAATATGAATAATCTCAAGGTTAGAAGACCATCTCCAGAGATCTTTAGATTCCTTTGTCCACTGTGCGTAATATAATCAAGAAGTTTATAACCCATGGAACTGTGGCTAATCTCCCTGGACGTGGGCGGAAGAGAAAAACTGTCAAAAGAATAAAACGCAGGATAGTTAGAATGGTGGATAAACATCCTCAGTCAACTTCACAAATTCAGGCTGTCCTGCAGACTCAGGGTGCAAAAGTGTCAGCTGGGCCCATACATGGTCATCTGAATGAGATGAAGCGCTATGGCAGGAGACCGAGGAGAACCCCACTGCTGACACATAAAAAAGCCAGACTGGAGCTTGCAAAAATGTACCTGAGTAAGCCTCAATCCTTCTGGGAGAACATTTTCTGGACAGATGAGACTAAGGTAGAGCTTTTTGGAAAAGCAGGTCATTCTACTGTTTACAGAAAACAGAATGAGGCCTACAAAGAAAAGAACACAGTACCTACAGTCAAACATGGTGGAGGTTCAAGGATGTTCTGGGGTTGTTTTGCTGCCTCTGGCACTGGGTAACTTGAGAGACCTGGAGCAGTTTGCAAAAGAAGAGTGGTCCAAAATTCCAGTTGAGAGGTGTAAGAAGCTTGTTGATGGTTGTAGGAAGTGATTGGTTTCAGTTAATTTTTTCCTAAGGGTGTGCAACCAAATATTAAGTTGAGGGTGCCAATAATTTTGTCCACCCCATTTTTTGAGTTTTGTGTAAAATTATATCAATTTTGGCTTTTTTTCTTCTGTGTTTTTGTGTTGTTCCAATGCACATAAATGAAATAAACATGTTTATACCAAAAACACTTGTAATTGCAATGATTTCTGGGAGAAATGATGTATTTTCTGGAAAAATTCCAGGGGTGCCAATACTTTCATTCATGACTGTACATCTAAACATGCACAATATCAACTAGATGTGGGACTAACATTAGATAGCACTTAGGAAACTAAACTATGCTACCACTAAACTATCCCTAAAAGGAGTACATTGATACTGACTACAGAAATAATGACGTTAATGGCTAATGTATTTAGCTGACACTGAACCCCATGCTGAGTTTCACAGCAGTGGTGTGACCAGTGACCCCTGGCTGTGCTTCGACATCCTCTCTATTACATTGTCTGTAACACATGACTACTGTCACAATAATTATTCTTCATTCTTTTTATTTTTGATCATCCTTTATTATCATCCCTGATAAGCAAATTGATGAGAAAACGGTTATCATTGGTGGCAATTTTGAAAAATGGCTACCATGGGCACCATGTTGAAAATTCAGGATGCCTCCATATCTGGTTTTCTTTGACATGCCTTTGGCTATAACTGTACCAAATTTCATGCTTGTATCACAAAGTGAACAATTGTGGTTATCTCCTCCACTATAAGGCTCACCTGTGATAATGGAATTAATATGAAACTTTTTAAAACAGGAGATTTTTACAGAGGGAGGCAGTGATGTCTGCAAGATCCAGACCTTGGTCATTATTATGAAATGTTTTGAATGCAATCACTGATTTCCATGCATTTATTTTCTTACATACTGCTTGAAGTGATCTCAGTCTGAAGGTCTCTTGTCTCGTTGTGAATGTAGCAGACAGGTGTGAGCATGATGCTAATGTCACTGTTTTGTTCATCCCTAAATGTTATCCAGGTCCTGCTTATGAATATCAAGATTACATAAACAATAACAAAGGCCACTACTTCACTGTATGACCATAGCTCAAAGACATAGTAAACACCCTGGATTAAATTAAAAATTGGCATTTTTTAATTTTTACCAGTCAATAAGCAAAGTTATTGTACTTTATCATATGAAATTATATATGAAGAGACTACTTGTTTAATGCTGCAGGGATTCTGCAGGGTTAGCAGTGTAGAAACACAAGAACTCTTATAGTCCACATGTTAAAAATATAAGTAAATCATAATTTTAAATTGTTGCAGAAAGCGTGGTTCCACAGAATAGATCTGAATACAGTGAAATTTAAATGTTCTGGGGGACCAGCTTCAGACCCCCTAACCTGATTGTGCCAACTGTGAAATGGAGTTTGGTTGTTCTGATGAGTAACTAATGATGAGTAATTAGTCTAAAAAAATCAAAAATAGAGACTGTGACCCTGCTATTAATATTAAATAATTCATATTTTCTCCATAACAGCCACTCTTTGCATATATAGAGTTTAATGTAAAGCAGAGGTATATTGTTGTCAGATGCACATGGTATTCCACAGTCATCAAACGATCTTATTGCGTGATTTCATATCCTCATCCTGGCCCAATTTTATTGTATGAACTTAGTAAATCAAATAGAAACACACCATCCTCTTGTTTCCTTCTTTAAAACTACATCTTCAAATGGTCTTTTCTTTGCTTGTTTTTTCCTACTAGGTGGAGGAAATTTTCACCATGTCCTTGTCCCACTTGTGCAACCCAAAGAACCGTGGATACACACACTTTCGC